>NW_020451262.1:210949-237967 GCF_003343035.1 Apteryx rowi
TTCCAGCTGTCTGTAGAAGGCCTCATCGACTTCCTCTTCCTGATCAGCTGGCCTGTAGTAAACACCCACCACTTCAGCAGAAACCACTGGTTTCTGGTTGGATTTTCTGTCAGTGCTGCAAATCCTGCATTTACTGCTGTTTTTACCTATGCTATTAAAAGAAAAATGACTCTGGGTAGGCCTACTTGGGCAACATTCATGCTGTGATCATAGCTTCATGGTGTTTTTTTCTAGGCGTGTTTAAGTATGAGGAGATACAGACCTCATAGTTCCTAGTTCCTGAGGTCTCTTCTGTAAATCATCCTTCTCCCTGTGTGCTCCAGGTATCTCTTTCCCACTCTCCTCCACTTCATTTCTGTGTGCAGTGTTGTGTGTTTGCTTTTTTTCTCCCCCCCCCAACGCTTGTATCCAAATACTCCTGTCCTCATGGCTTCCAAGGGTCTGAATCCCAGGGTATTTAGTCAAGCTTGATCTCCTTACAGCAAGATAGATTTAGTTATGCATTTGCTGCTTTTGCTTTTCTACTTGGTTATACTCAGTTTTGCAATCTAAACCCAGTAAAAAATATATATATATAAATAAATTCTGGAGCCTTTTAAACACAGATGCAGTTTTGTCAGGCCACCAAAAAAAAAAAGCTGAATCTTAAGTATGAAGTAGGCTTTAAAAAAACAAAACAAAAAAACCCCAAACCCTAGATGTTCTGCTTCCTAAACATATTTCTGGTATACTTCCATTAACTTGATTAAATAAAAGATGCCTTTGGGTCAAATATTCAGCTCTGCAGGTAATGTAAATCCATCTGGGCTCTCTGTGATGCAGAAGGTAATTGAGGAGCTTGTTTTCATTTTATTTTTATTCCTTAATTCAACCTCCTCTCTCACAAAAGTGAGAAGCCTAAAGTCTGTGGCAGCAGCTGTTCTGCAGTGAGCAGTTGGAATATACTCAAAGAGGATACAGGGATGTCAGTTGTCCTACAGGAAGTTTTAATTTAGAAACTAGTCTCTCAATATTTTCTTTTCAAGATGGGGGAGAAATACTCCATACATGTATCGGGTATAGTTAATGTTTGCTTTTCCTATCTTCAGTAATATTAGAGAGAAGTTTTGAAAACCAGCCTGGAAAAGGTACATCTTCAGCTTGGCAAAGCTATATCTTGAGCATATGGCATACATGTCAGGATGTAGGTCTCCTAAATATTAGTTTGTCCCTACCGCAATGCTTAGGAGCCTTGAAACTGCAATATATTGAATATAAACAAATGTATGTAGCTCGTGAGGCAGGGAAGTGCTCTTAACCTGAAACACAAAGGTTATGGCAATTCAGTTAAGTGTCCTTAAGACAAAGATGCTCATCTTTCATGAGTCACACCTGCAAAGGCAATCTTGTGCTCAGCCAAAAGCTCTGCTCTGGAGCATGGGACCTGGGTAATTAATGTGATACCAAGCTGAGGTGCACAGCCTGTCTTGGGCAGTAATGGATAAAAAGCAATCAGATCTCACAGCATACCATACTAGCTGCCCTTTCATTGCAGTGCAGACACAGGGGGATAACGTGACGTAGTGCAACACATTGGGTTGTCCAAGTAAACTCATATCCTAGATGACATAATGCAATGCTAGGCAGAAATCCTAGCCTGGGTCTTAAGAAATTAAATTGCTGTTGTATAATGTGGTATTGAGCTCTCCTTAGCTCAGCTGCAGTGTTTTGTAGACACGATGATTGAACTTCTTGTTCTCATAGTAACTTGCTTGTAGATCCCTTAGGGAAATCTGCTCCATGTATAACACAGATGTGTCTTAACTGACTTGCTGTGAATTCCCCAGAAATTGCCAGGAGACCTGGGTATTAACACTGGCTTTCTAACTGGAGCCTGCTTTCTCTGAGCATATCTATCTTTAGCCAGTCTTTTGCAGACCATTTCTGTTTTAACTCTCTGGCCTTGACGTTAGCAAGTCCTTTTAGCATAAACTAAGTATCAGTAAATGCAAGTGTAACCCTAACTTTGCCAGTATAGCTAGGAAACATTGCTCTTCCTGGTGAACATTGCTGCTTTATGAAATGCCCTGTGTGAGCCTCAGCAGCAAATCAAAAAATGATACTTGCCTCTCTAGGCGGGAGATGGGTTTTGGAAGGAAGAAGGGACTTGTCATCACAAGAGGAAACCCTTTTGTAAGGATGCTATTTGCAGCAATAATGGCTGGATTCAAACCTAAAGGGGTTATGAGAGGAAACCTAGGTGCCACCTAGAAACTTGGAGAAATTGTTAAAAATCTTTCTGGTGCTCCACAAGCTAATTTTCAACACTTCTTATATGAATTGAATAGCTAACAAGCAGGGTGTGTGGGGGTGTTGTTTGGTTGTTTTTTTTTGTTTGTTTTGTTTTTCTTCAAAAGGGAGGAACAGAAAACTAAGGTAGGTAACAGTAATTAAACTGCACCAATAACAACTTCTATCTTTTCTGGGAAGGCCACCATTAGGTCACCCTGTTGCTTACCCTTTCCTGCAGATCAATCGCTGCTTCAGACTGTTAGCCTTGCTGTCCAGCAAGGTCTGATTAAAGCCGTGTTTAACTGCTGGATTAACTACTTTCTGCTGGTTGCTATTCACTGCTTCTTGTCCTTGCTGCTCTCACTAACTGCATCAGCTGTGCCAACAGCTCTTATTTCAACTCTTATGCTTTATTGAACTTACAAGTGTAATGCTGAGAACTTAATGCAGTTGTCTTGCTCACTGGGCAATCTTGGTTAGCTCCTTCTGACTCTCTTGCAAGGTGCAAACCTCTCTTCCTACTGTTTTCTCCCTTCCCCCCCCAAGTTTTGGTCTTTATACCAAATGCTATTGCCAAACCTAAGTGTAATCACTCATTCCAGGCAGAGTTAATGGGCTTAGGTTTTTGTATAGTATTACAATTATAAACTTCCTCTGTTTTATAATATAACTATTCTTCACGGAGCTATTTGCTAACCATAGCAACAATAAACATGCAAAACGATTGTTTCAGAACTGTATATTTGTCCTTTCCATTTCTTTCTATTGCTCTGCAACATCTGGGGATTTGAATCTCCCCTGTTTCTTGCCTCCCCTTTCTTTGGGACCAGGTCAGAGTTTCACCACATGAAAAGAAAATCAATCCTTCAAAAAGATGTTCAAGTCATCCTTAGAGATGTATATTTTCCTCAGGTCTGAGTGAAAAGACTTCTCGGGTCTTATCTTGTATCTGGCTAGTTTCCTTAGTGTGAAGAGATTAATCAAGGACACAGGAGTTCTAGCAAAAACTTCACTGACTTGCTGAACTGTCACCAGTACATTGAAAGCTCCAGAGTCCGTTTGCAGCCCTGACAGAGATAAAAAGGCATCAGGAATCAGTCTGGAAAGAAATGTTTAAATGGGAGTAAAACTAAAGGGAAACAAAACATACAACACCTCAGCCTTTGAGGAGGGGAATGGGATTTTTAGTGCTTTTTGAGCTGGTTGTATACAGCTAAGACAATGTTTTCCTTAGTATTATGAAAGTCATCCATTGGTTTATTGGGTACTTCACATACAAATAGGAGAGAGGAAAAGCATGTACAGTAACAGGAAAGGGCAGAGTTCCCTGCTGTTACTTTTCATAAAGCTAAGTTAATGATCTCTTAATCTTATGAGAATGTAGGAGAACCTATGTATTTTCTAGAGGGGGGGGGGAAGTCTATCCCTTCTGGCTGTAAAACAGACAACCCCTTCCCCCCAAAAACTGTTTGATATTACTATAGTTTATGAGCTCAGGAGCAGACAAATGAGACTGACAAAAGAAGCAGAGATTAACTGTATTTTGAAGTTATATTTTCTAAGGCTTTGTATGTGATAGTTTAGAAGCTGGGATTAGCAATACTGAAAACGCTTTTATAAAACACAGAACAACTTATCACAAAGGAAACAGCTGCAACTTTTTTTTTTTTTTAGAAAGCATGTTGGTGAAATCCCTTTAGCATAGATACTTTCAAGGGAAAATGATTAAAGCTTTTTAAATGCGGAAATAAGGTTGGCTATTGGATGAGCAATCAGGCAGCCACACTTTGAATACACTGGAAGTGTGTTGTTGAGGTGGCAGAAAACTCGGTGAAAGAGGAGGTGGAGTAAGTGTTGCAAGAATTTAAGGGTACGCTTACATTGTGTGAAGTTGTCCCCATCACACTTCCATGTTATGAAGACCATGGCCGTGACCACCTGGGGTCGTGAGGCTGCCGACCCCCCTATGAGGTCCATATGGCATCAGCCCTTCCTGTTTTCTTTACCCACCCCAAATTATTCTTCCTTTTGCCCCTGGCTGATGGGCCTCTTTGGTACCCACCTCCCAGCTCATGTAAGAAGCAGTCACCTCTCACAGCTTCCTCTGTGCTCCGGTGATGTCAGTCACCACCTTTACTGAACATGTTTCTGTGCAACCAGAACTGACTTTTCTTCCCATGCACAGAAAGATGACAGAGTTGAATGTAGAAAGGCATATTATCTGTCCTGGGACAAGGCAGAAGACCAAGTCCCAGTACAACTATTAGTCCTTGTACTGGAAAGGAGGAAAGATAATGTTGCTTGTTTGAAGATGTCACGGCTTTTTTTTTTTTTTTTTCTTTTCTTTGTATGGGAAAGTGCGAAATCCCTGACTTAAGTGGCATTGCCAACAAAAACTTTATTTCCTTTGAGAAGTGAGGATGAGCTGTCACAGGCTTTAGGAGGAAGTGGCTCTGCATCCAGCTCCAAGGATTTGGATTGGATGTAGTTCATAACTGGCCAGATCATGGGATTGAATTAGTATTTGTAAAAAGGTTTACCTGCTTTGAATGGTGTTGTAAGAGTGCTTTTCAGTATGCTATATGATTCCCAGGAACCTTAGGGAAATGTGTAGTACGCCTGAAATAAGTGTATGATACTGTATTTCTGTGATCTCTCTAAATTGGAGGCTGGAAATTACTTTTATGGGAAACTGAATAGAACAGCATTGGTTTTCTTCTGATAAGAATATAGAGTAAAAATTGTTATTCATCTTATCTAGAAAGTGTTATTCATACATGTGTGTGCATAAAAGAGCAATAAGCAAAACAAAGTAAAATGGAAAGTCCTTTGCTTATGGCTCCTTGAGATGCTAGTGATAATGGGAATGTTAAATAGTGAACAAAAGGCTCTGTTGTGCACTTCCCTTTCCATTTGCCTGGCTTCTTCAAAGCTTCTGGGAATTAAAGCATTGCATTAGTGGTTCCCTCCTTCCTCATTTTGATTTAAAGGACCTAAGATAGGGTGCACTCTGCTGGTTTCAATTTGATAACGTTTCCTGTACAGAACAGCCTGTGTTCTTAGTTGCGCATTTCCACAAGGATTGTGTGAACCTAGTCATATTATATGGGTTTTCTTGAGCAGAGAAAGCATTTGTTGCCCAGAATGGTTTCTTAAAAAGGGTGTGGTGTATTTTTCTCATTGTTTACATACTTCTCCAGAAAGTCTGGCTTATATAGACTATTATTTCATTTCTAATCCACCTAATGACTCATCTATATGTCAGTCCCACTGCAGACCAGTGAGCATATAATCAGACCTGTTACGTGTCTGAAAAGTGTTACTCTGTGCAATATCTAATTGCTTCATAAAAACTACAGACCTGGGGTTGGATCAGGTTTCATCAGAATGGTATAGTATATCCTGATTAATAATAAAGCAGGAAAATGGAATGACAGAAGGTACATGAAGGAAAGGTACCAAGAAGTGTAAACAGGATCTGTGGTTAAGTTATTTCTTTTGGGTCACACTTGTAAATTCCCCTGACATGCCATTTCCCTAGTATGTAGAAAGACCAGCTGATAAGCATGTTGGTATCATATATATGATACGACTATATGATAAAGTGCTGGAGCCTGCAATTAATCTGAGGATTACTTCTTTTCTAAGTACTGATTAAAGGATTCAAAGAGTGTATGAAAGAGGAGAAAAATATTAGAGCTATCCACAACCTATGTGGAGCATGAATACTACTATTGTTTTCAGCTGTGGGTAACTGGTCTTTGTATTGTAAATGAGAAGTACTTTAGCTGTTACTAAGTATGTAGGGATGCTACTTTCTTGACTTGGAAAAGTCCAGTAGGATTTTGTGAAATGTCTTCTGGTATAGCATACATGAAGATGGACACAAAAGGAAATCTTGACTGTTGGAGCACAAATCTGAGCAGGAGTGATGGAATATGTGATTGTACAGCAGGAGGAAAATGTCAGTAGTTACAACACTAACCATGCATATTAGTTGTGTCTGCACCACAGATAACTGTGCAACTTCAAATGAATTCTTTAGACTTTCATTYCTATGAACAGTACTTCCATACTCCACAAAATTTAATCTAGTTTGGGGCATTTGGAGCACAAGGAACTCTATATTGCTGCTATCAGAAGAGTTAGAGTTTATAGACAGAGACTTCTGTCTGGGAAGAGCAAGTCAGTATACATGTCAGTGGTGACTCTTCATACTCCACAAAACTTAGTGTGGCTGCCCAACTGAGAATACCTGATTATACTTGGAGGAGGCCTTACACCTCCCTGATCCTCCAAAAGTAACTGGCTTCAGCTCCATGCAGGAGCACAAGACCTGGAAGCCCTTGCAACATGCACAATTGCAGCAATGCTACTCATAATACAATATACTTACCAACACTCACCAGTCTTGCCTATAACTAATTTTGGAGAAGTGTTTAAAAAACATGTGTTCTTTGCAATGGCACTTACTGAGCTCTATTTTGACCAAGTTAATGCAGAAACAGAGGAAATCTGCTAAAAATGCTAGTGTCCTGTATTTGCTAAAATTTAGGTGGCATTACAGATTTCTTTGATTAGTTGCATTAATTTTAGAGATTATTTCATTGTTTAGCAAACAATGATGGCTTCTCTACATGGATCATATCCCCGTAGCTTGGCTAACTTTTTTCATGGTGACAACAAATAAATATCATATACCTTGCATGTCTCCTTTTCCTGCTGTGTCTGTGGGAGGTCAGTTTCCCACAGAAGTCCATGGCGGACTAAGTCAAAGTAATACACGAAACACTCTTAAGGAAAATGTTCCTGATATTCTGATGAAGTGTAACTATGCAGACTTTCCTTGATTGTCTTGCTTTGTTTTGCTGTTTCACTTGCTTCGATAGGTGACTTTCTACCTTCTGTAACAACATTTATGGTATTAGCTAGAGAGACCTTCACTAGCTATTTTATACTATGCTTGCAACAAAATCTTGCCATCAGAGTCACAGAACAGAGAAAAGAACATAACAAATGGCACAGTGAAGCTTAAAATGCAAGATCTGAAGTCCTAATTGCCCATATATTTGGCTCAAAGCTTCTAATGATAAAAGATCGGGATGAACTAGATCGGGATGAAGTAATTTACTGAAGGAGCAAAATTGGGTCTTGTGATGATGGCAACAGATTGTTTTGCCAGGCACAAGCATCCCTTTAGTAGCTCTGGCTAATGAAACTAATCACCCAGCCCCTGTGGAGAGGGTTGAGGTCCTGATGTTGGAGAGCTGGTGTCTGTTTGGCAGCTGTTTCTGTTATTGCTGAGATGAGTCACCCTCTCTGAGACAGGACAGCTGGTGCAGGGAGGAGTGGGATGAAGCATGCACTGGCAGTGTCACAGCCCCCTGCCCTGCTCCTTGGCTTCCACCTTTTCACCTACTTGAGGTCAAGAAAAGTAATGAAGGTGTCTTTTGCTGCAGTCTTGCTGCTCTTGTAAGTC
Source organism: Apteryx rowi (assembly GCF_003343035.1). Lineage (NCBI taxonomy): Eukaryota > Metazoa > Chordata > Aves > Apterygiformes > Apterygidae > Apteryx > Apteryx rowi. The sequence goes on from NW_020451262.1 coordinate 218,700, forward strand.
TGCTGTGAGCAGCTGCCTCCTTCCCCTGTGCATAAGACCAGCTTGGATCATCAAATCCCTTCTGCTCCAAGCCTATGCATAATGAGCACAAGCTCTTCCCGTAAAACCAACTGGGCAAATAATTTAACAGCAAACAGCAAATCCCACCCTGCTGTCCAGAATCATTCTGGGGACTATTTAACATCATTTTGATTACTACATTTGAGAAGGCACTGTTTCTCAAGGATAACTGAACTTTTATGCAGTAGTATGATACATAATGTATGTTCTTCCTTTTCATATTTGGTCTGCTGCATTTGAATAAAATGTCAGATTCCCATCAACATGAGTAAAGCTAGTGTTCTGCTGTGTGCAAACAGAAGCATGAAATGTAATTTCTGAAGAAGCCTAGCTCTCAATATTTGTACTGTAGCCTACTGCTGTTGCTTAAGTAGGTGAAATAAAATTGGAAAAAAAATATTAACAGGAATAGAATCCATTAACACCTCTGCAGTCCAATTAGTATTGTGAGATCATCTGATTGCTTTTGAGGTAAAACACTTGATTTTTCTTTTCTTTTGTAAATCAGATTTTAATAAATGAGGAAACTGGGAAACTCTGGGGAGGGGGAAGGCACAAACACTTCAGTTAATTACAGTTAGCCCTTCAAAAGGGAAATGAAGCTAGAATGAATCTCTGACAAGCTGTTGTAAATCAGAAGAGGCAAAGGAGATTGATAAAGTTATGCTATAGAGATCAATCTATTTTCGATAAAGCTGAGAGAATGATGCAAAAATTCTAAAATGAAAATGGCAAGACATCTCAGGCTTATTCTTTATATTTGCATCATTTCACTGAACACATGAAGCAGGCTATCTGTGATTCTGCCATGTTATATCTACACTGGTTAAGTGATCATATATAACAGGAAAATATTTCATCAAAAAAATCCACAAGCAGCTTGATGTTAATGAAATGTGAAATGAAAGTTATTAGGCATATGCTCTCAGATATACAACCACTGAGTCACAGAGGTTTATGATGTTTTGATATTAATTCTCAGTAAAGCAGGTGGCAATACAGAGCAACCCTGACATGCAAACAGCTGTCCTTCACTAGCCTCCACCTGGACTTTGCACTGAGCATTTGGGGCCATTCAGCAAAAAGCCCAGGTAAGCGTTAGATATGTTGTGTGAAGGAGAACAGGGAAGTTCCTTCAGCCTCTGTTTCTTATAGCTATATCCAGGAGTTCAAAAAAAAAAAAAAAAAAAAGCCACTCAGCCCACAAATGTCCTCGTTACAAAAGAACTGAGCACTTTGTATTAACTGGCTTTATGCAAGCAATTGCACCAAACAGATGAGTAAATAGACTAGTCCTTGTCATGGAGGAATTTGAACTTGGTGGCGGTGACAGACCCTTTTAGCTTATAAATTTATCAATCTCACATTGATAGTATTGTCTTATAAAATCAGTTATATTTAAATAATCCTTTCCTAAAAAGGAAGGATCACTCTGGCCTGACTGCCAAGTAACTCAATTTAAAACAGTTGGCAGCTTCCCCTGAGCAAAAGCTGATGGTCTTTGAAGAGCCACTGAATAGTGAGCAAGGCTGTTTAGGAGGGTATTTTGAGGCTCTGACATAGTCCTGTGAGCATCTCCGCACGTTTCACTAAAGATCATGCTGTTAACACTTGGGGAAAAGAGTTGACCAGATCATGGCAACTATCAAAACTTCTCATCTGAAATTCAGTGTCTGACTGTTCTTGGTATTTGGTGTAATCTGTGGTGCTGGCTGAGTAGCTTCGCTTCCAAGAGTAGTTCCGTAGTAGCAAAAGACCCTCCTGAACATACTGGGGACTTCCTTAGAAGGACAGAGTTCCTGGTTTTCTGTGGAGAAAGTTTGGCCCTGATGATGTAAAACAGGTTCTTTCCATTTATAAAAAGACCAATGAGGAAAGTGAAGCTTCTAGCAGTGAAGTTTGTTTTGAAAGGTTCAGATGAAAGATGGCGGGAGGGGAGACTTTAAGCAGCTCTGAGGTGTAACTATGTAGACTTTCCTTGACTCATTCTGTTTTGCTGTTTCACTTGCTTTGACAGGTGGCTTCTAGTAACCTCAACCTTTTGTAATGACACTGATGATATCAGCTAGGTTTTCTTTCTTTCTTTTTTCTTTTTTTTTTTTTTTTTTTTTTTTTTTTTTTTTTTAATACCCAGCCTTAAAGGACAACACAGAACTGACCACAGTAGATTGCTTTTGTGGTTAATTATGCTCTTGGCAAAAATAAAAATCTGAATTTGTCCAACTTCCAACCACTTGAGTTTTTGTTTGTGCTAGGCTGTAGAGCTTCCTACCATCAAATTTACACTCTCTTTGATGGTGTTTAGACTGAGCTTAATGTTCCTTAATGTGCTCTGGTGGTTCTATTCAAGCTTCTTGAGTCTTTCACTATGAGGTAGGTTTCCTTAACCTTTAAGAATTTTTGTGCCTCTCCTCAGAGCCCCCCTCCAGTTAATCTACAAGATTTTTTTTCCATTACCAATCAATTTTTAAGTTAGGTCAGAAGCTCTCTGTCCTTACTTGGTATTTACCTTCCATGCATGCAAATATCACATTTTGTTTTTTTGGCCACAATATCACGCTCATATTCAGACAATCAATTGTCAAGGTCTCAAAATATCTTTTTTGATTCATTGCTACCTGTTACTGGTGCGTGAAGGGAGGACAAGGGGTAATCAACTTTGCCTGCCAGAGCCCTCCTCAAAAGGGCTTTTGCTGAGTCAGGTTCACAAAGTTGAGTCAACTTTGCTTGCCAGAGCCCTCCTCAAAAGGACTTTCACTGAATCAGGTTCACAAAGCTGAACAAAATGAGAAAGGCCCTCCCCTTTGGTAATCAACGTTTGCCTGCCAGAGCCCTCCTCAAAAGGACTTTCACTGAGTCAGGTTTGCAAAGTTGATCAAAATAGACAATTTATTAAAGTGACAGATCAACAGGTTCAGGATTGCTGGTGACAAATGCACTTACTGCAACAAATTCTACTTTTTCTGAGCTCAAACTGATAATTAAGCACTTTCAACAATGGTATTTTTCCCGGGGTAACGTCCGATGTTGTCGGAGGTGCAAACCTTACCAAAAAGGTGTCCCTGTTTTGGGGAGGAGAGAGGTCCAGGCCCGTCGACCCATCCGTAGGTTGGTGTTTTCATCCTCGAAATGGAGGGCCGCTTATGCACTGAATTTATACTCTTGGCGAGGTGGGGCTGAGTCAAACACTGTGGGATGTTTGGTCCTTGTCGAGCTCAGCAGGGGGTGTCAATGGCTGCTGGCCTTTTTTTCTTTTGCCCTTAGCAACAACACCAGGCTGCAAGGCTCCTGCCTTGCCCCAGGTGTCGTTTTGAGTAGAGCAATGTCAAGTGGCAAGACCTCTGCCTCACCCTGGACGTTGTCTCACCCCTCACCGGCATGGGCATCAGACCGCAAATCACCCTTTGTATCCACCGTTTACCCCACGGCAGGGAGGATCACAGATAATCACAGACCATTATCCCACACTAACATAGAATTCTTCTCTTAAAGAACAAATTTCTTTTATTTCTATATGCATAACTTCACATGTAAACTTAATCTCCTTGCTTGTTGGCACCCAGTTTCCCAACAGACTATGATCACTCTGTACATGTACAATCAGTCCTTTTCAATTTTTGTCTCCTACAATTTGTATGTCACTAATAAATGATTTGAGTAATGATTTTGTATTCTTCTCAGTCAGTAAAAGTAATGTTAAATTGCAGAGCGTCAATATTCACAATACAGAATCCACTGGAAATGGGCACTTGTGGATCACATCACTTAACCAGATTGTCTGCATCACCTAAATGGATTGTCAGCTCTTCTAGTTTCTTCTTTAAAATATTAATACCTTATCAAATGTCTGAAAAATCTATCAGATTAAAACTATTACCTGTGTCAAACTGTTTTGCCAAAAAGGGGTCTTGGTATTACTGACAGGATCTATTTTCTACAACTGCCTGTTGATTGGAATCAATTTTATAATGACTTGCATAGCTTGTGTCTTTATTTGGGTCTATTTCATCACTTTGGTTTTGGTGTCAGTGCTGTGCTTGGATACCTTACTGGCCTTCCTTAGTTATTGGCATAATATGTCCCTCTGGGCCTCTTAAGCTTCCTCAGTGATCAAGAAAAAGTGATTTATTGAAAATCAACAACAGTAAGTCAAAGAACTTGCCAACATTCTTAAGCTCTTAGATGCAAGGTATTTAGACTTGTTAATTGAAGAATGTCTATTTTAAGTAGTCATGTCAAATTAGGTTCTATTGGAATAGAATATTCCAGTGTCATCGTACGTTATGACCATGGCACAAAAGACATACTATGTRTCGTTCTGCCCTTTATGTATTATAACTGATAATTCTGCTATTTCCAACTAATAATGGACCAATAATTCTTTCTCCTTTTTTTTTTGAATATACTTAAATCTGCTTACTTCTTGCATATTCCTCAGTTTATTAACTAACATGGTCTGCTCTCTTCCTATTTGCAGGCTGTTTGTGTAGTTAGTAAAATGATTCTAAATAGATCTCAATTATTAGTCACATTTTCATGTTTGGACCATTTCTCCTGATTGCTTAGGCTCCTGGTTGTTCCCTGCTTTGTGCAGCTAGCCCTTTTAAAGCCTGAAGCATATTTACATATTCACATATACAGTTCTTATGTACCACTTTGGACTTTATTCTGTTTCTAACCCATAAATCGGAACAAACTGCTAAAAATCTGGGAATGGATGATTAGTGGTGCCAGATTAAACAATTATGTCACACTAACTAATTACATGAATCTGGCAGTATTTCAAAGTAAAGCTAACCACTAACCAACTCCTCCATGAGTCACAGAAGCTTGGACTCATCTGGGTACTGACAGAGCTTTAAAACTTCAAGCAAGTGAAAGCCAGTGAGACAATTGACAGCTAACAGGTACTTTAAGCCTCTCCTGAACAAGGCCTCAGGCTGCTGTGCAGTGGCATTCAAGGAAACAAGCACCTTGACCAACGCTGGAAGAGCCTGTCAAAAATAAGGCAAGATGGGAATACGTTGTGCCTGGTAGGAATAAGCAGGGCTGTTCTTGCATGAAAAGAAGGGATGATGACAGGGAACATGTTCCTTGGTAACAGAGAGCACCATTGGATGGAGATGGTGTGTGATGATCTAGCAACAGTTTTGCTTTTAATATCCTTCACCACAAGGGATCACTCTGTAATTGGACAGGAGGGTGGAGAGGAGACAAAATGTCAAACTGATATCTTGTTCTGGGTGTCAGAATTTCTTGCTACAGTTGTAGAAATAAGGAAGTTGAGTTTCCTCCAGACTTGCAAATGCTTTTCAACAGCTTTCTTTGACAGTTGTGCTATTTTTTTGCAGCCTTCACATTTAGAGTGATGATGGATTCTGAGGTTTATTTTATGTTAGCTGTGTAACTGGAGGGTTTACTGGAAGCCTTTGACAAAAGTTGCACTGTTTACATCGTGACAAATCCTATTTAAATTAATTCCTGAGTGCATTTCATTTATCTGCCAAAGTTATCAGCACAGACTTTTCAGTCCATGTGATGCTAGTAGAAGTCATGCTGCCACTATTTCATGATGCTTCTGTGTTTGTCCCTTTAGATCAGTGTATCATACAGAGTTGTTTTGAGAGGAGGTTTCATTTGAAATATAATTGTTAACCTTAAAACAGACCAGGTTGAGCTTTGTTCATTGGGAACTGCTAATTTGTTGAACCCCAAATTTCCTGTAAGGATAGGTTGGTTTCAACAACTAGTTATTAAATGGTTAAATACAGGAAAAGTCCATGCTGATAATTGAGTTAAAGTTTTAATTTAACCATTCTAATTTATTTTTACTGTTTATTTTTGTAAAATCAAAACACTTCAGAACAAAGTCTGTTGGACCATGCATTTCACCATTAGTATTTCTGCTGAGATTCTGGTTTCCTGTTCCAAATTAGGACAGGAACACTTTCACTTTCTTGTAGGACAGGAAAACTGTTTCTACCTCCCCGTTATAGGCTCATGCATTAACTGAAAACCGGAGAGATTGTCTGACAAAGAGTATTAAAAGGAAGGAGTTGATGCTGTTGACTGTTAATGATTAAGTAGCAATATGAAAAAGTGTCTGGATTAAGGATATAAAACAAATGACTCTGGATACTTGGGGAAATTGTCGTTAATGATAGTGGGATGGCATTAGTAAGTTAAAATTAGATTGATCATCATGCTAACATTCCTTATGGTGAGATTTATTAACTTTAAGAGCTTTGCATGAAGTCTCTTTCCTGTCATAGACTCTGAACAGCCAAAGCCTAATGAAGTCAGTCAGAATGACCTAATCTGGCTTTCACATTACTGAATCTGTTGACTACATTCTCCTGTCTCTCTCTCACCCACTTCCAACTTTTAGGGCACACTTGAAACGCAGCTTCCCTTTCATGGCTGCTAGGCTTTTCCTTTTAAATTTAGTGTTTCATTTTATAGTTATGGATTGGTATAGTAGACACTTCCTGCTGACATTGCTGTAGCTTAATGTGCTTCAAAACTCTTTCCAAAAACCTCATAATCTGATGACTTAGATATATCTCTTGAATGGTTAAAGACTTGAGCAATGAAACTAACAGCAATAGTTTTCACTTTTAACTGAAACTGCTTTCTCTTGGGAAATGCACTTAATTGACCTGAAACTGTTGGCAGAAATGTGCAAACTAGTTCATGTGAAAAGATGTTTCCGGCTGGAATGGCTGAGTAGTCAGAACACTAACTGAGTATGTRAGAAACACAGGGTCCTTGACTCTCTGAGTCAGATAGCGAGACCGAGCCAGTCTTTCATATCCCCAGGGAATGCCCTGACCACCTGAATGGTACTTGTCCATCTCAGACTTCTGGGAAAGGTGGGATTTTTTTTCCTTTTTTTTCCTTTTTTTTCCTTCTTTTTTTTTTAAATTTAAAAAGTATAGACCACCAATGATGTTTTCAAGTGAATTGGAAGGCATGTTGCTCAGTACAGAGATCAGACCTCAAGTCTGTGTGGAGCGTTAGGTTGAAATCACCATTTTCAACAGCATTGTTTCTGAGAGTGCAAAGACATCAGACATCCTGGGAAATGCAGCACAAAAAAGTGAAAATGAATCTGCAAAATAAGCTGATGACCTATGTGAGGGAAAGATCTGACTGTACTAAGAAAGCAAACATGCCAAAGCTATTAAAAAAAAAAAAAGGGGGGGGAGGCAATAAAATAAACCAGTCCTGGGAGGAAAAACTGAAATTCTTAAACTATTTTGTCAGGTCTACAGGACATAACTTCTCAGCTGAGCTCAGCAGTCCAGTCATATAAGAGATGCTCTAGTGTCTGACCCTAAACTCATGTACACCTCTTTGAACTGATTTGAGTTTTGGAGTAGGCATCTGTTCACAACAATTCTAACAGGAAAGAAGTCAGATTTTAGGTAACAGACAGTCAGGTTTGTTAGATTGTTAAGTAGCAGAAAAATAGCACTTTCAATAGTGTCAGATTTACAGCACCTTGAAAGTATGTGCCTTTCACTAAGGAACTGTTTGTGTTTCTTCAGGGTGTACTGCTAAAGGCCTAAAGCTAGAACAATATGACGTGACAACTATTTCTAGAAAATCTATTGTCATTGTCTAAGGATGACTTTTTTTTAAAGGAGAATGTTTAATAAAGAGATTTGGGATTCTTAGTAGATAAATCTTTGAACCAGGAGATCAGAAAGTCATGTCAGCATTCATGCTGGGGATTATTTTGAAGGGGTCCACATGAACTATCTCCTCCCCTCTTGACCCCCATCATTCCTTCTAAAAAAAAAAAAAAAGTCAAAAATGTGCTTTTTTGCATGGAGCTGCTCCAACCCAGGTCATCATCCGAGGAAAAATGAAGTGGCAAATGATACAAACAATTTCTCTTCATAGATGACAGCTGGGATACTGGAAAAACCCTCTACTTGCTGGAAACTTGTTCTCAGGAGCTGTGACGTTTTGCTGGAAGTTTTCTCTGATCATTAGAAATCATTAGATCATCAGAGAAATTACACAAATGACAATTTCCAACAAGTGTATTTTTGTGTCTCTCTTGTGCTTTTGGTTTATGGCTGGGCTTTTTTTTTTTTTTTTTTTTTTTTTTTTTTTTTTTTTTTATTTTTTTTTTTTTTTTTTTTTTTTTTTTTTTTTTTAAAGCACTGACTCCTGATGCCTCAATACGTTTATGTAAGCTCCAGAACAGCCACTAGAAATGCTAGCTATTGCTTAAGTCCAGCTGGGAAATAATACATTTTCAAGCTAGGATTGTTCCTTTATTTACTCCATCCCCCTCCCCCACCCCCCTCCACCGCTGAAATGCAATGGAGGATTTTCAGGCTGCTCCTAATCTGCCCTGTATGATGGAAAGAAGAATCAGGTAGAGAAAGATTTTTCTGTGGTCAGGTCTTAAATGCCAGATCAGGGAACACATTCCTCTTCTGGCTACTGGATGCCCAAATCTTGTTAATACTTGCTATTTTAGATGTTATTTCAGTGAGAGGGAGCAGAATTATAGCCCTGCTGAGGGCATACTGATGTTTGATGTGATATCTGAAGGCTGATGTTAACATCCTTCAATCTCTGATTATTGAACAATTAGCAAAAGGTAGAAACAAGAGGTCCTGCTATTGTTATTGCTATCAGACAAATCACAAGAGGTGACAATTTGTTCCTATTATGTGCCAGAGTAGCACTTGGCTCTATGCCAAATACRATACAGGCTTGTAGAATTTTGATCTCTTTTAGAAGCTCTTTGTGAAGCTCTTCATTGCTTCTTAGGTATTGTACAACAGTAGACAGTAACGCCAAACCTCCTTCACAAAACTGAGGTCCACCTTGTGCAGCAATGCCCTAGTGGCTTTCACTTACCACCAGATAAAAAGGAGGCTAGATTGGGTATACTTGCTTTGTACTTTTATTCATTCCCTCTACTTTATGTGCTCTCTTGAATGKGGGGTAATATGTGAAAGTAGTTATTGTAGCTGTTGGATCACTTTGTTTCATGGATCAGTAATGATGTCTTGACCAGAGTCTGGAAAATACTATTCTGAAAACTCCAGTTTGTTCTCCTGGTAGGACTGATGATTTGCTGGAAGACATGGTAACCGTTTGCTTCAGCCAATTCAGCAGCTAGCAGAAAGAAGGAGTCGTACCCTCTGCAGCAGGCACTGACAGCATTATACTGAATACACTGGAGAACAGATTCAAAGGAAAAAAGACAAACTGTAAGAACAAGATTTGTGAAGATAGTAGCTTGGGAAATAGGCACAGAATAGAGACTATGCTCACTAGACTGTGGGCAACCTAAAGTGGCCTAGAGGAGAACCTGAGGTAAAAACGCATCCTTTTCACTGGTAAGTGAGCAGTAATAGTTACAAAAGAATATAAAGCTTCTACTTGTGACTAGGAAGAAAATATGTATTGGTTGCAAGCTAGTTGGATTTTTCATATTTAAATTGGACCGAGTTGGGAAATGTGTCTCTTAATAAAGCTTATTTTAAAGCAAAGGTGAAAGGACATTATGCAGCCTTCATTTCTGGCATCCCTAGTGATTCATTCATCTGTTATCTGGAGCATGTGGATGTTTATGGAAACCGATGGAGCACTTAAATGTGAGGGACATCTTGGAGGACCATGTAGTTTGCTAGCAGGCTGCCAAGTACTGTGGGGAGCATCACAACATTTGCAGAAGCATGCTATATGCCGCAGCACTTTGCAGGAGGATGCTGGGGGGCTGTAATGGTTATACAAAAGTCAGGGTTCTGTATCAATACACAGAGGTTTAAACACAAGTTGGAGCACTAAGGGTGAGGCAAGTGGCCCAGGCCAATCTGAATCTTAAGTCTGCTTTATTCAGTACCCTTCCTTCCCTAGGGCCTTGTTTATTCCTTTTATTATTTCTGGCCAAATAATGAAGCGCTGATACCATCTTTCTGCTGTGGAATAAATGCCAATGTGCAGCTGTTGTCAGCTCCAGCTACCTTCAGACACTAGTAAATCCTTCCCCCCCACACCCCCTTTAGTGAATTGGTCAGTCTAGATTGAAGGTAGAAGAATCTGCATATTTATCAAGCAGCATACGAATGTCTTCTAGTTTCAATGAATACAGGCCTAATGTTATCTATATGGCCTGCATAGACTTCCAGCAGGCACTGAGTGTATAGCATGACAGAYGAGATGTATTCCAGCTGTGATCCTGTGGTTAAAAGGTAATGGGATGAGACAGCCATGGATTTTTTCCTAAGGAAAAAAATACTATTTTTGTTGACTACTGCTCAGATAAATCCAGAGAAAATCTTCCTGTAAGAAGATTACATGGGCCCATCTTGATTAGAGGCTAGTGAGTCTCTAGTAAACAGTATCTCAGTACAGGTTGCAAACTTCTCTGGAGAAGACCCAATATACTTGTTACGTCTGTTTCCTTGGTTGATAGAATACCATGCCCTGATCCACACTGAGCCTCTGACTGCTAATATGCTGCTCTGGGTAATACCAGTGACACCAGCAGTATTTATATTTATGCATACCATAGCCTCAAACACAATCTAACAACTTTAGAGAATTTAACTTGAATCTAAGCTTGCTTCTGCTGCTGCGAAGACAAGCCATGSTCTCGTGGTTTCTTGTAAGATATTCATTATGTTACCCCAAATTTTGAACTGAAGTATAGCTGTGAGGCATTTTTAGTGTGAAAGGAAGCTATCGGTTGCAAGCTTTTCTGCCTGCTGAAAGGCAGATGTATACTGCTTGATACATACCCAAGCTCATTAATAGTCAGTTAAAAAACACTGTATCTAACCCAAAGTCTGAAGAAATCACAGAAATCTCTTCAGTAATCATAGGTCAGACCTTTATCTTTAAGAATAGCCCTTCATTTGTGTCTCAGCAGAGCTTGATTAATAGATTCTCTTGTTTTTATAATAGCAAAGATGGTATTTTGAGAACTAAATCTTGAGTTTTAATTCAGTGTGAATTTTCCATAGAAAACCTATAATGGTGAGTTTGTTTTTACAAGTTCTATAATGGCCAATTTTTCTTTTATGAAAAAATATTTTCATAAAAGAAAACCTGGAGGTTTCTCCTTAGTTGTAACGGTAGCACTTTACGTGTAGGCCAAAAATGGTCTGCCTAGGGTGACACTGTAACAAGTGTTACAAGGGTCGGCCTTGAGAGTGCTTGTTTACCAAAGTAAATAGAATGGGAAAATCCCTTATACTAAGACATAGTCTGCCTGACTTTCATGGTATTTAGACTATTTTTCTGTTATTTATCGGAAACTAGAGGTTATAGCACAGATGTGGTAAGAATTTCAGACAACTGACTGAAAATTAGCAGTGGAAAAACTGATTGATTAATAAAAAGCCTACAACTTCACACTATATCAAACCTACTTCCCCCCCCCCCCCCCCCCAAATTGGTGTATCCTCCAGACCTGGGTTTCTTCCACTCTGACACTTTGACCACTGTGGCTGACTATATGCTTGTCTTTAAAACACTCCAGTGTTAGGTCCTAGGTGTTTTTTTCATTCTAGGTTGGATTCCAAAATAGGTCTTGTCTCCCTTTGCTTTCTGTGGGTAGATGCTTCAGTCAATATAGGAGCGTGTGTGTTCAGGGTAGGGATGTTGGAAACTGTTTGGGATTAGGCTGTTAAGGGACAGATTTCAGAGCAGTGCAAGCTGTAAATGTGGCAGTGGTGGGACCATGCTAGATGATACAACAAAGCCAGTTCCTTCCCAAGAGGGAAAGGTTGCATGGGCTTCAAGAGCTATGTTATGGCCTAGTATTTTTTGTTAGGGTCCACTGAGGGGTAGTATTGTCTGCCCTGTGGCCAAGATACTGGATTTTTCTGAAATTTTGGGGGTGGTATGGAAGACGGTGGTGCTAATGAGTGAAGAGAGGAGTTCTGAGTACAGGGATACACCCTCAAGGACTCTCTTAGGCAGGAGAAGATTTCTGATGCACTTGCCCTGTTATTTGACTTCAGTGGGAAATAAAGATGAAGGAATATCACCCTTTCCTGGGAGGGGGGAGGAAGCTTGTATGACAGAGCTTTTTCAACTCAAGTTTGTCTTGGGATCCCAACACCACATGGACATGAGCCTCCACTCTTTCACTTCAGGCACAGGTTGGGCTGTTGCTCTTCTGCAGTCATTGCAGGCTGATGCCATTTAGTGCAATAACAGGGGCTGTTCTAATAACATCAGTGGTGAGAGGAATGCAGGCAGTACTAAAGCAACATAAAGGAATTTACAAAAAAAGTTCGCAAAGGAGAAGTGTCACAAGATCAAATATGGGAGAGAATTTATAAATAGCTCCACTCCCCAGACACTTCCTACCTTTCTTCCTTTGAGTGCTGTGTTTTTGTTTTTTTTTTTTTTTTTTTTTGCATTGTCTAACTCACAGGTGACCATAAGTGTCATTTGTTCCCCTTTGTTCTCACCAGCGAAAATAAAGGAGTTTCTTCTCTTGCTTCTCTGTTTTCCTAAGGTCTAAATTAATGATCCTTTTTCTGGTACTGAAAGTCTGCATTGTTTCTTGATTATACCAAACTGCCTGAATAAACTGGAATGAAATATTCTTATGAACTCGGAATGGAAATACCTTAAGTTTATAAGAAAACTGTCAGGGCCTTGAGGGCACTAATAGGTCCTAATGGCTCTGAACAGCCTCACCTGGGATCCCTACCTGCTGCCCATGGACCTAGGAGTCCCATTCAGGCTCACCCACAGGCCTCACATGAGCTCTTGGTTAGCTCACTCTTTCTTCTGGAAGATGAAAACACGTTTTAAACTAATTTATTCATATTGTCTCTCATAACCTTGAGTCTCCACTGTCTCCTGAACAGAGTAACCCTTTTTCTAGTAAAAGTATTTTGGAGAACTATATGCAGGACAGCTGACACATATTCTACTATAGTCTCTCCTGGCTATAGGCCACGATATACTCAACAGATCCAGCAGTAGCTCAGGTACATGGCTATTTTTGACCCTAAGCATCCAATAGACCAAAGAGTAACCTGGGGCTCATCTTTTTTAAAAAAAAAAAAAAAAAAAAAAAAAAAAAGTGTTGTGGAGCATTGGGCAAAAATGTGCAATTTCCTGAAAGCCTCTGTGGCTTCCCAAAAGACTGGGAAATGAGTCAAGCAGTTATTTTTCTTCAGAGGACCTGCTTTGATTTTCTCAGATGTATGGGGTTGCCCTTAGAAGCATCAGGGATCTTGGAGCAAGACAATCTTCTATTCATCTGAAAATTTTTCTGTTCATCCTGTCTTAATTGATAGGATTTGCTAATTCCAAAACCTCCTGGACTGCAAGGTGTATTGCCAGTTCCAACAGTAAGCTAAACAAAGTGTTGTGATAGGTAGGGAGAGAGGAAGCTCTTGTGGGAAAACCTTTAGGAAGTCTTTAGGTTTTCTGCTGTTGGCCCTATATACCTCAGTCTTCAGAAAAGAATTCTTTTCAGTGCAGAATAATTTAGAAAACAGTGATGTGGTCTTTTCCTGGGAGAAGCTTCTGCCCTTCAGAGGAAAGAGCTTTGACTCTTATCTGAGCCTTTGGAAGATATTCATTAGTTACTTGTTAAATTAACAGAAAACAAGGGAAAAAAAAATGGATAGGTGCTCAGATGTCAACACAGTGTGAAGTTACCAAGAGGTGCACTGAGAATTTCATGTTAGGAAGACAGATGCCTTTGGAGTGCAGCTCAGGATAATAGCACCAGCAGTTATTAAGGGCTCGATGGCGCCATTTAGGTTCTGTCTTGTACTGGGGATGACAGATTCTTCTCCATCTGCCTGAGCTTCCTAATGTGGTTTCTTTTATGCGATCAGTCACTTCTGTATTTTGATACGTTGATGGGGAGTAGAAGCAGGACTTCCTGCTCCCTCCAGCCTTTTGGGGGATTTTACACCCTACTTAAACACACTCTGCAGCTTCAGCAGTTTCACCTTCTGAGTACCTCTAGCTGGCATAACATAGCTACCTCCTACTTCTCCCTCGGCCTTTGTTAGAACTGGTTGGATCATGACATGACTTTTCTTTTAGTTCTATTTACTTCTGGCCAGCAGAGTGGGAGGGGGAAATCTCATGAACATAGGTTCTGCATGGCACAATACAATATTCACCATGGTTATCACACCTGATAGAGCATTTCTTGACCAATGTGGCTTTCTGTTGGTCCTTTACTAAAAATCCCAGGCAGATTTTTTGTGGACTTTCTTCTATCTACTCCATTGAAATATAGCCCTTGACCTACTGGATCAAACGAGTAATCATTTAGCATAGAGCCTCAAATCAATCTGTGCCTGGAACCAAATGGACTGCTTCAGCAGTTGACAGAAATAGGCTGTCTTGCTCACAGCTAATTTTCTGCCTGATCCTGTTAATCAGAGGTTTCCTTGTATCTTTGAAAACTCAAACCTTATAGGTATTTTTTTTAAAAGGGTGTTGAGGGTCTGATTCATTTAAGGGCTTCTGAAAATTTGATTAGAAGGTTGCTGGGCATCCTTGGGCATTTAATTGCTTTAGAAAACCTGCCCTAAATAATTTAGAAGCTTGCAAGAGCTTTGAAAATAACACTGTTCTAGTAGCCCAGCTTTTTGGTGGAATTTAGGTAGGTGTTTGGCAGATTTTCAAAAGCATGTGCATGTCTAGATAGCTCTGAAAATGTAAATCTAGGTTGCTCAGTTATATATGCTAATGGGAGCATCGTCTTTTGCATGTTGTTTTTTACCTTATCTTTCCCAAAACTCTGAAAAAATCCAGGTTACTGTAACTCTAGATGGTCTCATACATATGACTGTCCAGGTCTTAATTTTTAATAAGTGATTTTATGTAGTATTTGTACAGAAACACTCAACTTAAGCTGTATGTATATATTTGAAGGCATATAAGACTTATTTTATAAATTCATTATATTCTAAAATATGTAGAATAACATAAAATTTTAATATGTATATTCATATTTTGTTATATATGTTATCAGACCTTTCACATCAACTTTATTTTTGAAAATTCCTTCCTTCTTTAAATGAACAAGGGACTAATAGTACTAACTAGTGACAGAATTACTGAAAAAATCTAGCTGCCATGCCAAGAACAAAGTACAGAAGTTTGATAAATATAAATAGGTACATAAACTGTTTGGGACATGAAGCTTTGATCAAATTGGCTGGAAGATCAAATTAACCTTATCTTGACGTGAACAGCCAACAGTGTATTGAAATTGTTACTGAGGACATGAAGGATGATATCCCATTGTCTATATTTGTTTTATTCTCATATTCTCAATTTTGAGCCTAGTGGGATGTTTACATGACTTGCTCACCTTTATGGTATGTATTTTGAAATCTGTGATTACAAAATAAAGTACAAACAAATCATTTTTGTATCTGGAAAGGAGTGAAACGCTTTGTATACATAGGAAAAGCACATTTGGGACAGCTGCGCCAATGCATGTTCTGGCTCTGAATGAACGATGAACCCCTCCTCTCTTCCAAAATAGCTCCCTAGGACCTGCCAGTGGCTTTTAGCACACAGTCGGAAGATAGGTACAGACTTTTTTCTTTCTGTCTAATTTATTGGAACCAGGAAACTGATTTCACTTTCCAGATGTTTTCTCCAAGTGAACATTTCAAGTTAGCTGAAGACTCGAATATTTGCACAAAGCTTTGAATGTTCCCAGCATTGCTTTGATCCGTCAGATACGCTGGGTCAAAACATGCGCTGATTGCATGGCTTTGTCCTTCTCCTCACAGAGAACCTTACAATACTCAGCAGGGACAAATGCTGAGTCCTGTGTCTGGGGTGGGCTAACCTCTTGCAACGATGCAGCCTGGGAATGGACTGGCTGGGGAGCAGGTCTGCTGCTGGGACCCTGGAGGCAGTGAGCTGGACRTGAGCCAGCAGCACCCTGTGCTGTGTGAACAGGAACATCATCCAGAGATTGAAGGAAGTGATTATCCCCCTCTACTCAGCACTAAATACTGCATCTGTTTTGGACTCCTCCAGTAAAAGCAAAACATCAAACTGGAGCAAATGCCACAGAGGGTCGCCACCAGGATGGTTGGGGCTGGAGCACTCCTGTGAAGAGAGGCTGAGGGACTGGAGCTTGTTCAGCCTGGGGAAGGTATGGCTTGGGTGTGGGGAGGGGAGGGAACCTGACAGCAGCTCCTCAGGGGAGACTATCAAGGAGAGGGGTCCAGGCTGCATGTGGTGGGAGGATGCAAGACAGTGGTCCTAATCTAAAAGAAAGGATGTTCCTGTTAGATGTAAGGAAAAGCTTTTCACCATGAAGAGAATCTGGCAGTGGAGCAGGCTGCCCAGGCAGGTTGTGCAGTCTCTGTCCTTGGAGGTTTTCCAGACCTGAGCAACCTGGTCTGAGCTCAGAGCTGAGACTGCTTTGAGTAGGAGGATGGATGGGGGACCTTTCCAAACTGAAATATTCTGTGATTCTATGCTCATCTGTTGCTGCATTGTCTGGGGTAGCTGACCCCTATGATCAATGTTAGTGACAAGGAAACCGTAGTCATGCTGTAAGGGTTAAAAGCTTGGGAGATTGTGACAACTGTAGAAAGTACAGACAAAAAATGTGTGTGTGTGTGTGGGGGGAAGGTGGTGTGATGGGAGATGTGTGGATATTGATGGGGAGGGTTAGGGACACATGGCCAAGGGGAAGGAAAATGGAGGTGAGAAGAAATGGGGTGGGGAAAGATTTAGGTTAATAAGTGAGAAGGGAAGAAAATCAGTTTGGGGAGACAAATGCCTGTAACTAACAGGAATGGGAAGGTGGTAGGTGTTGTGACACACTTTGCATTTCAAAGATGGGAGCTTCATTATCAATTTATCTTGGAACTTTTATTTTCCCGATGCGTATGGTAAAACTGCCTTATCTGTGCCACTTCAGAGACCTAGAGTTCCTGATAATTCCTAATTTTGTCTATTCTTAAGGAAAAAATATCACTATAGTTTTCAGATTTTAATTTCAGGAATGTGGGAACCACACCAGCTAATCTGCTCCTGGTAGCAAGTGGCAATATCTGTGGCTCCAAAAACCCATAGCATTCCTAGCTTTGTTATCATGAAGCTGAGTTTTCTGACAACAGGACAAGATGGTACAGAATACACTATCTTTGAAAGCAAAAGGCTATGAATGTGAAAAAGATACTGATTTTTGTTTAATGCTTAAAAATTATTATTCTAAAAAAGAGGAAAATTGTGTATTTTAAATATTGCTTTATTTATATGAATATATTTACATTAGAATGACAGGACTGCATGATAGTTTGTGAAAACTGAGTAGCATCTGATGCTACCATCAGTTTTTGGGCTGTGTGGTTGGATAACAATCAGGCACACAAACATTTGTGGCAAGCTACCTGCTGAAGGAGCAGATTCGGATTCCCTTACTCCTTCGTGAAGGTGGTTATCCACGTAAGCAGTGGAGCTTGGTGGTGGAGTGCTACTGAGGCTTGAATAAGCGTGAAAGAACCTGGTTGTTACTCAGACTGGTTTGACTTCTTCTTTAAATAGCAATCCTGATTCAAAGGGCTAGGCTACAGGGGAAAAAAAGTTAGATTTTAAACTCTCCAGCTACTTCTCCTTTGTTTCTCAGGAATGTAATTGTATTACTATTTTCAATGGTCTTGGTGTGTGCCATTCATATTATTTCATCATGATTTGCTGATATTGTTAAGAAAATGCAGCAATTAAAATGAACAACAGGCAAGGTCTTGTACAAGAGCTGTCAGCTGTGGCCCCTGAAGCATACAGAAGGAAACACTTAAGGGTGTCACAATATTTCTTTGAGAATTATTAAAAAAAAAAAAAAAACTTTGATGGCTGATACTGAAGATATCTTTTAGATGTGTAAAAATCACTTCTTTTGTGACAAGTAGTTCTTTGGTTTCTATTTTATATGGAGAGGGGGCTTTCTAGTTTATTCTTTCTGTGACCTTTACCAAGTTAAAAAAAAAAGGGGGGGGGCACAGACTAGGGCATTATTCTTTACTGGGTAGATCTGAGCAGCGTACTTTAATCTTGTTTCAAGTGCTGTCTTGACTGCTATTTTAAGGAGGGCTAAGACATCAACTACGCACATTATTAAACACATACAATCTTCTATTATGCTGTATAACTGGGGATTTGAAAAGGAAGCTAAACATACTGTTTTTTAAATGTTGCACAAGACTCCCAACATTAAGAACAGTTCTAGAAGCACAAGGCACAAATATAAGTCAAAGCATTTTACTGCATATAGTTTTCCCTGTTCCACCAAATGAATCCCAAAGGGATTAAAGGTCAAGTTCTACAAAAATATGCACTTATGCCTCCTCTCACATAGCTGAGCAGGTGTYTGTATTTTTCTAATACAACACTGGACCTCTATACTACACTTCTCTCAACAAATCAGTGTGTGCTCTCCTTGAAAGACCTCATCCTCTGCCATCTAAGAGCTGCTTTCCCATTCACAGCTCAGGCTTTCCAACTCAAACAATGCTCTTGTATGGTAGGTATAGGATGTAGACTGTGTGCTCCACTGCACGCTGTACCAGATGATACCCAAATGATTGGGCCACAATATTGTTATAGCCACACCGATATTCATGTTATTTGTCTTTTGCCTTCCTGTGTAACCCTGACAAACTCGGTGGTGCCATCTGGTTCCCTCCCCAAAGCAGGCATGAGGTTTCAATGACCTCTCTGCACCAGCAGTAGGACGTGGAGGGGCCAGGCTGTGGTACCAATTAAGGAGCCAAAAAGGGATTAGGGGTTTAAGTGAAGACAGATTGGGTAATTCAGCTTTACTTCTTAATGGTGATGATATTATTGGAGTTAATCTATTATTAAAATCTAATTTACTTTGTGCAACGGTAAGCATTGTTCTCAATTTAGAGAAACTTCTTCATTTTGGTATTTTTTGAAAGAACTGATGAATGAAAGACATTGGGATTATGTATGGAAGAAATGAACTTCATGTGACTTAGACCTATATGTATAAACCTACAAATGCCAAGTTTCAGATTTCTCAGACAGCTTGACAGAAATGTTCTTTGTTATGGGTAAACGCGACAAATTGACAACCACTCGGGCCGGGTTGCATAAATTCCAATTTAATAGAATAATTGAGCAAGTCACAAGTAAGCAAAACAGCGCTGGGCGGCCGGGGAGTCCCCTGCTCCACCAACGGCGCGCGC
>NW_020451263.1:0-1619 GCF_003343035.1 Apteryx rowi
TTCCTCAGCAGGGCATCGTGGTGGCACAGGCACCGGCCCCGGGGGCAGCCCCGCGCCTGGCTCCCCCCGCCGGGGCTCTCCTCTGCCCAACCCGTCCCCATCCCRTGCGGCTCCTCCTTGCTGGCCCTGCCGTCCACCGTGCGCGGATGCCGGGGGCTCTTGCAGTTCTCCCCMACCTCGTAGACGAAGAAGACCCGGGCCATGTAGTGCAGGATGAGCTTCTTGGCCCACCTGGGCACGGGCTTGGCGCCCGGGCCGCAGTGGTGGATGTTCATGATGAAGATGGTCAGCGCGGTGGAGGCCGTGATCATGGTCATGGTGGCGATGTAGTACTTCCCTGCAAGGCAAGCGTCAGCCGTCATGCCGCGGCACGGCTGGGGCGCGGAGGTCCCACCCGTGCCCACCAACGCGTGACCCCCCCCTCCATGGAGCACGAGGAGCCAGCCAGCAGGACGGCTTCCTCCTCCCGGCCGAGCCCTCCTCCGTGCCGGGACGAGGACGAGCGCCTGGGCCCCCCGCTCAGCCTCGGGGCGGCGAGACGGGGCCGGCGGGCGCTCACCGATCAGCGGCACGCTCTCCGACGGCGGCATGCTCTCCGCCACCAGCAGCTGGAAGACGGTGAGGGCCAGCAGCACCGTCACGCCCAGCGAGACCTTCTCGCCCGAGTCGGCCGGCAGGTAGAAGCCCAGCGGGGCGAGGAAGGAGATCATGATGCAAGGCAGGAGCAGGTTGAAGATGTAGAAGGAGGCGCGTCTCTTGAGGAGCAGCGTGTAGGTGACGTCGGGGTAGGGCTCCGAGCAGCAGCCGTAGGTGATGACGTTCCTCGTGGCTGGCATGCCCAGCACCTCCCACTCCACGTTCTCCACGAAGTCCGTCAGGTCGCCCGTGTCCAGCCGGTTGYGGAGGTCGATCTGGTTGCCGTTGTAGGTCCAGGACCCGAAGGTCAGGCGGCACTGCTGCCCGTCGAAGGGGAAGAAGGAGACGTCCACCTTGCAGGAGCTCTTGGTGATGGCCGGCGAGTCCCACATGATCTGCCCGTCGGAGCGGAGCACCACGTTGGTCTCCATGGAGCCGCTCAACTGGTCGTCGGCTCTGGCGGAGCAGGAGAACGGCCGTGGGCCGGGAGCGCCCGTGCACGGAGAGCCGGGCACGGCTCCGCCACGCCGGCGCCTCTTCCCGCGCCCCGACGCCGGCRGCACCCCGGCTCCGCCACSCCGGCGCCTCTTCCCACCCACTTGTTGTAGAGGACGATGTCCGGCCGCCAGACGTAGCTGCTGGGGACGCGGATGCTGTCGATGCCGTCGTAGGCGTCCTTGTCCCAGGT
This sequence comes from Apteryx rowi, assembly GCF_003343035.1. Classification (NCBI taxonomy): domain Eukaryota; kingdom Metazoa; phylum Chordata; class Aves; order Apterygiformes; family Apterygidae; genus Apteryx; species Apteryx rowi. Next base: position 1,325 of record NW_020451263.1, read on the forward strand.
GAGGAAGGCGTCGAGCCAGGCCTGGCGGACCCACAGGTAGGCGGTGAGCACCTGGTTCCTCTCGTCCTGGCGCCCCGGGGCAGAGGAGCCGGTGGGTGCCGGGGACGCGGCACGGCCCCGGACCCAAATATAGCGCCGGCTGCCGGACCCTGCTCCGGGGCCGCTGGCCCAGCCGGCTCTGCCAGGGCTACGAGGGACTTGGGAGGGTTTTGGGGGGCTGCATTGGCTTCAAGGGGGTGAGCGGGGTTGGGGGAGGGCTGAGCTGGTTGCAAGGGTCTGAGCTGCTTTTGGGGGG
>NW_020451263.1:2444-10615 GCF_003343035.1 Apteryx rowi
GTTTCAGGGGTCTGAGCTGGTTTCTGGGGATCTGAGCTTGTTTCCAGGGGTCTGAACTGGTTTCCAGGGGTCTGAGCTGGTTTCCAGGGGATCTGAGCTGGTTTCAGGGGATCTGAGCTGTTTTGGGGGGCTCTGAGCTGGTTTCCAGGGGTCTGAACTGATTTCCAGGGATCTGAACTGGTTTCGGGGGCTCTGAGCTGGTTTCCAGGGATCTGAGCTTGTTTCCAGGGATCTGAGCTGGTTTGGGAGGATCTGAGCTGGTTTCGGGGGATCTGAGCTGGTTTCAGGGGATCTGAGCTGGTTTCGGGGGCTCTGAGCTGGTTTCGGGGGCTCTGAGCTGGTTTCCAAGGGGCCGAGCAGGCTCTGGGGGGGGGACGGCGCTGGCTCTGCGGGTCAGCGCTGGGCATCGCCCCGGGCYGAGCGGCACCGGCCGTTGGGTCGGAGCGGAGCGCGGCCGAGCGGYGGCCGGAGCGCGGGGGCGCAGACCCGGCCGGCTCGGGGTTTCGGAGCGGGTCGGGCGGCCGCTCACCATGTCGATGATCTGGGAGAGGGTGATCTGCAGGGTGACGTTCAGCGCCCGGTCCGTGTCCTCCACGGGGCGCAGGGCGCTGGAGTAGTTGGCGAAGAGGTCGCGGAGCAGCTTGTAGGCGAATTTCCCTTGGGCTCCTCGGCAGCCTGGATGGACACGGACACGGACACGGACACGGACACGGACACCGAGCCGGGCTGGGGAGCAGCGAAGCCCCCGGCGCCCGCCGGCCCCCGGCCCCATCCTTGGGGCTGCTGCTTGGCTCCTCCGGGGCTTCCCGAAAAGCGGCAGCTGCCCGTCCCCATCCCCGTGCCCATCCCCGTGCCCGTGCCTGCTCTGAAAGTTTCATGAGGGATCGCATTTCGCCGGTGTCTCGCAAGACGCGCTCACCGGCCGAGGCAGGCCGCTGGCGGTTGCAGCCGGAGCGCCTTCCCGGCGGCTTTGCACGGCCCGGGAGAGTCGCAATCTGGTGGGATTGCAGCGCCGGTGGAGCCCCTTCCCGCGCGCTTACCTGGGGCCAGGAGGGCGCCCGCCGCGCACAGCGCCAGCAGCGAGCCGGGCAGCCGGACGCCGGGCGCCATCCTCGCGCGCTCGCCCGGCCCAGCGCCCCGCGGGGACTCAGGAGCCGGACGCGGGGGACATCGCCGGGCTCAGCTGCCCACGGGGTGCCGGGACACGGGGATGCCGGCGAAGCCCTCCCCGCGCGGCATCTCCCACGGGACGGGGAGGGATTTTGTGCCGCCTTTAAGGGCTCGGCTCCGGCCGGCGGGGTGACGTCAGGGCCGGGGACGGTGGCTGTCGCCGTGCGGATGCGCGGGGGAGTCGCACCGGCAGAGTCGAGCCGCTGAGCAACTCTGCCCAAAGGCTTTTCCGAAGGGCCTTTCCCGATGCGGAGCAGCGGAAACACCGAGTGCGGGCAGGAGCCCCGRGTGGCCGGTGGCCACACGCGGGTGGACACCGAARCGGAGACCCCCGGTCCCCCCGGGTAGCAGAGGGACGTGACCTTCCTCTGCCTCTCTCAGGCTGGAGCAGCTTGGGGCCGGGGCCCYTGTAGCCCCGGGGCAGGCAGGGGACACAGTGACTCCTGGGGCCGCCCGCGCGGGAGCCGAGCTGCGCTTGGCCSTCGCTGCACGCTTCTCCCTGCCCGCAGGGTTTTTTTTGCAGCGCTTTGCTCCCTGCCGTCAGCTTTGAGCGTTGGAAACTGCTGTCTCCAGCCGCCTCCGCCTGCCCCCACGCCGCTGTCRCGGAGAYGTTTTATCTTCTAACTCAYGCCRCTTGCTAGCATCGCCTTTCGGCAGCGTCTTGCACGCGGCTAAAATCCCCGCAGGCCCGAAGAGCGGATCCGGCGCAGGCAGCTCGGGGGGCTTCGGGGAAGGCATCTGCGATGGAAGGAGGAGGAGTGAGACGTCAGGGAGGCCTCAGCTGAGAGTCACCCACCGGCCGGGTCGCGGTCAGGGTTACACGGGCCCCTACAGCCCACGGGGCCGACGGGCAAGCCGGCAGCGGGAAGAGCCGATGGAGAACCGTGCAAACCTGGGAGGTTAAAGCCCCTCTGCGCTAGATGTAGCATGCGCGTAGCAAGGGGCATCCCGTGCCTCAGCTTCCAGGAAGGAGGCGGAAAGGAAGATTATTCCCATTTGGTTGGTGGGCAAATCCTGGAGAGGTTCAGGAACCAACCCAGCAGCAAGGGGCAGAGAGATCGCGGTCGGTCGCAGGGAGGTGGGAAGCTTTTCCCCCAGCTCCCAGCTGTGCAGAAGAGCCGGTTAAGCGGAGCCTCCCATGACACCTCCTTGGCACCTTTCCTATGCTAATCCCGGAGAGCAGATGCGAGGCAGCGGGCTGATAAGTTTTAAGGCTGGAGGCAGGTTTTGTTTCCAGGCGGTGAATTATTCATCCCCCAGCCTGAAGTGCTCCTTCGGGCCCCGCCACGAGTGCCAGGGCAGCAGGTGGGTTTGCAGAGATGCAATTACAGTAATGGAAAGGGAGGCAAAGTCGGAGTGACCTGACTTCCCCGCCGCCCTCGGCATCGCTGCGGGTGTCATGTTTAACATGCAGTTATAGCGACACGGAGCTCCCCTCCCGCAAGGAGGACGGCACCGCAGCAATGCAGAGGCAACGGTGCAGCTCGGTTGAGAAGAGGAAACTCGAAAGCACTGTTTTGTCGGCATTTTCTGCCAGAGAGCTAGTACCTGGGAGCAAAGCCCCTGCCAGGACACGTGACCTGTTCAAAGGTACCTCTGGAGACCATCTGGTCCAAGCCCCTGCTCAAGCAGGGTCAGCTCAAGGTGGTTGCCCAGGACCATGGCCAGACAGGTTTGGAGCATCTCCAAGGATGATGGAGGCTCCACAACCTCTCCAGGCAACCTGTTCCGGTGTCCAACCCCCCTCACGGCATAAGAAAACACTTCTTGATGGAGAGGTGTTTTCTATGAAACAGAAGTCTTTAAAAAGCAAAGAAAACTGTGGGAATACTATAAACATTTTATTTATTGTTTTCAAAAAGACAGGAAAATAATCTAGATCATTTATTTATATTTTTTTTTTAATAAAAACCTTTACATAATCCTCATGCATAAAGACCTTCAATGAGCCAACGTGAAAGCAGCGCCAACCAGGCCCAAAGCCGCTGGCTGCTGCGCTCAGTGGCCGGCTGGCTGCGGCAGGAGGGGCTACTGCAGTAACCCTGAAATCAGAGCAGACCGATAGACAGCTTTTATTTTCTCTTCCAAAAATAGTCAAGTTTCTAAACACGGTAAAAGTAAAGACTGTACAAACCAGAGCGAATGGACATTGCCAGCTGTTCGCTTGCAGGATGCTCTTAGGCTCGACGGCAGTTCCACTCGCTGGAACCCGGCTAACACGGCAAATACAAAGACGACGGCGCGTTCTAGGCTAGGGGCGTTTGTCAGAGGGACCTGCCCAAGCGGCCGGGCCCCTTTCAGGCATCGCAAAGAAGCTGCACATGACACGTATCTACACGGGAACCTGCCTTGCACGCAGCTGCGTAAGGGCCAGCCTGGAGGGCCTCGAGCAGCCAGGCCGTTTGCTCCTTTGGCAGGCTACGACTTTTGGCAGTTTTGCTTCCGGCACAGAATTTGCTCCCTCCAATCAGGAACATCTGGCCTGGAGTCCTGAAACATGGCAAAAATTAGGAAAAAAGCTCCTGTGTTTTACTGCACGGTGACAACACACTGCATGGAGATTCATGGGACCCAGGAGACACTGGTCTTCAGAGGCCTGGACAGTGCAGAGCACACTCTAAGGCACACACTTAGGTGTCTACTCCCTTTGGCCTGACTCAGTCAAGTAGCTTTCTTGCTTTTTGGAGAGGAAAGATGGAGAAATGAGAGAAATAACGCATTTGCACATTTTCAACTTAGCTAGAGAACGCAGGAAAAGACACCGTTTTAGAGTTAGTTTCTTCTCCTCCCCCACCCACAGAACAAACTTTTAAAATAAAGTTCCATTTAAATCGTGCCCTTGGTTCGCTCAGGTGCCAAAGGTTCATTGGTTTAACAGGCGCAGCCCCACCAAAGTGAGTCCGCCCGTGACAAACTGTCCCAGAACTTACTACACCGTCCTCGGTGCTGCAACTAAGGAGTAAAAAGGATCTGCTAGGAGACCAAGCCCACACCATGCCCCCCTCCACAGGTACAACCGCGCCTGCAGACAGATTCTGCAAGAGGTGCTTTTATTGAGTCTAGGAAAGTGTTGTGTAGTTGAGGGTGCCAGCCAGGAAGGTCCAAGTCTTACTGCTCCCCCAGGTTACAAAAATTCCTGCGTTAGCCAACATATTAAAGCCACCTTACACCTCTATGGAAAAAGCTGTGTGGCTGAAGAGGTTGCTGCCAAGGGAACGCTTACCCCTAAAACAAGGGTAAAGGTTAACAAACGGTAAAAAGTGTCTGTCCGTAGAAGTGATTCCGTCTCACTGAGTCACTACTGTTAATTCTCGTAGGTAAGACTGGGTGAGACTACGGAGCTCCTCCAAGGCATAGTCCTCCGGCATGGGCAGCCGTCCAATGTGGGGAGCGAGGAGGCGAAGGGGAACTCGCTGCACATCAGGTGTGGCGTCGGAGATGGGCTCTGGGGAGTGCTGCAGGCTGAGGACCACCCTGAGCAGGTTAGCAATGCGCTTGGCCATATCTGGAAAGAGCAGAAGCATCAGTGTTTCCTCATGTTCCACACCATACGCTGGGGCAGGGGCTAGCGTGCGAGCATTTACAAGCTCGGCCTCTGCCGAGGAGTGAACCTGAGCAGTGCTTCAGCAGGAGAGTTTTGAGCAGACCAGTCAACTGTGACTTGGTCTTCACAGAATCACAGAACGGTTGAGGTTGGAAGGCACCTCTGGAGATCATCTAGTCCAACCCCCCTGCTCAAACAGGGTCACCTAGAGCACGTTGCCCAGGATTGTGTCCAGTCTTTTCTCATCTCTGCGTACAGGCTTCCTCTGAGCACCATCAACATCTGGGCTTATTCCTTAGACCAGGTGTCTTTCTGCAGGTATGGTGCTATGAAACTAAGTATAGACATGGCACTTCACTATTTAGCAAGAGACAGTTATAAGAGACCAGTCACTGGATGCCAAATTAACGAGGCAATAAAACTGTCTGAAACGAAGACCAATAGCTGCATGTACAGTAGCCATTATAGCAACATACAGCTCATCTCCTCAACCAACCTTCCTTTTGGGCCAAACACGGAAAGAAATATATTGGCTATCACCTAGGCTGCCCGTGCATATTAGCTGGGTTGGGTTATAAGACTGGCTTTCCCAGCGCGTTGCTAGACATTCGTGTCACCCTACCTGACTGAGCCAAACGGTCCTTGGCATTGTGACACTGTATCTGCTCTATCCTGTTGCACAGCGATGTCACTTTGGTATGTAATCGCTCCAGCTCATATGTAGAACAATCCAGCTGAAAGCAAAGGGAAGACAAGACAGTCAAGCCTCAAAGTTCACCACAGCCTTTTTACAGGAATCGCTTGTGGACTGCCCGAGTTCACTCTAAGCCAAGTCTACGCGACAGAAGACAACACGTTAAAGTCTGTTTGACGTTAACATCTGGAGCGTGGAACGGTAAGTCTGGAACTCTCACGTTTTTCACAAACTGAATTAAAGGGAGTGAAAGTGAGCAGAAACGCAGACTGCCCGCTAACTAGCTAACTGCTTAGCTTGTTCCTCCTCTTATCTCACTGCCATGCTAGACTGAGCACATCTTCAGGGCAGAAGTCGCATCTTATTTTGACACATCTACCAAATCTCTACATATTTGGAGAGATGCATGATATTCTCTGCTTGCTAGCGTCTGCAAAGGAGAAGTATTACGATTAGCACTGAACAGTGAATAAAAGGTTAATCTAAAAATAAGCGAGACTAAGTTTCCAAACTAGGAAAGAAAATACAATCATTTTAGTTTGTCACCTGTTGAATCCTATCAAGCATCTCAGTAACACGGATGTAGTCCAGATAGACCAGACCAGCCATCTCCCAGTCCTGGATGAGCGTACTACGTTCTGGAGGGGAGAGATCTTCCAGGAATCCTTTTAGGTATTTGTAGTTTTCATTAATAATGGCATCTAAAGAGAACAAACAGGTAAAAACCACCCTTTTGGTCTGAATTACTAAGTCAGCTATACTGATTGTGAAAGACAAAAGCAGCTGATGGTCTATACCCCCAGTAACATTTGTAACTCCTTGATTCCACTAGAAATGTTAGCCGATTTATGACCTAGTCGTCGTTTAAGGCCATCCCACTTCTTAGAGCAGGGACAGCAACAGGATCAGGACTCTGGAAATGTCCTTGTCCCTTGAGGCAGCTCTGGCACAGGAAGGCGGGCGTGCAGAAGGTTAAGCACAACTCTTCTCACGTATTCACAGTGAAGAACCCTCAAAGTGGGTATCACGAGAGCCGTTTTGAAGCAGCCAACCACCCTGTACCAACCCTCTTGCTAGAAACACAGCCTTAGACCTCCATATTATTGAAAACCCAGTGGCTTTTGTTCCCATTATATTTATGGATGTTCAAAAGACAGAATGGAGGCAGGGAGGGGGAAAGACCAGCAGTCTCACCTGAGGCTAAGTGCCTGACAACCAGCTTGTGACACTGGTTCCAGTGCCCGGCCTTGAACAAGAAGAGGGCTTCCTTATGCTTGTCACCCTCCATCCTTGCTCGGACTGCCTTTGCTTCGTGAATCCATTCCGGGGGGATGCACAGCCTTTGAGTCAGAAAAGCCTCTTTTGTCCAGGATTCCGGCGTCTCGGACAGAACACAATGTCGACTTAAGAGTTCACGCACTGCCTTCTCCCGTATGCTAGTGGAAATATGGGACAAGATATTACTCCAACAGGTAATCCTTCATATCACACCATCAGAAGATGCATTTCAATCTAAGTAACTGAAGACTGAATGAAAAAGCAGTGGGCTGCATTATACTCAGTCCATGGCAGAGGTACAGGTGTAACAGGGCAAGCTGACCTCACCTGCTCTTAAACAGTCTCCTGTGGAATATCAAGAAAAGTTCTGGAATAAATGGAATTACTTCAGCAAAAGTTAACCTCTAAGGAAGAAGTCATCACTAAAAGTTTGAACATCTTACATGTTACAGTCCAAAATCACTTAAATATGATTCAGGCCCCTAAAAGTAATATACAAGCTGATCTGAAATTATCAGTTGGGAAAAAAATATGTTTAAGTATTTTAATGGTAGCTGTAAACATTAACAGCAAAAAGGCACCTTTCCACAAAAGATGGTATTATACAGGCTTAAGACAGTTATTCTTGTTAAAGATGTATTTCACAAAAGAAGCAAAACACGCATTTTGAAGATTCCCAAGCTTTCTTTTCAAACACCTCACTCATTTCTGTTCAGTTCCGACCCAAAAGGAATGGTTGCAATATTTTGTCTTAATGATGTTATCAGGACAACTTCTTGAACGTAGTAAGCTGGCTGAGCCAGAGAGAAGACAAGCAGCACTAGGATATCAAAACGAGTAAGAGAGATCCTTCCATAGCACAGTTCGGGAGTTAAGAATTAATACAATGCTATTTAGCATGTAACAGAGATAATTAACTAAGCAGAATCATTCGTGCCACTTCGTAATCCTGGCATACAAGTTTTAAAAGGGGCACGAATTTTTCCAGCTGTGCAGTTCCAATTCAACATGAGAGAAGCCATGAGAGAGTATACACAGCAGGTCTACAAATCATAAAAAAACCACATTCTTTTCAAGACAAAGAGGGGGAAAAAAAAAATCTGTCTTGTACTCACTGCGTATCAGGCTCATGCAACAGAATAAAAACAGCCCATTCCCAAAGGCCTTCGCTTTCAAGCTGCGCAGCATAGCTTGCATTCAGAACTCCCTGGCTCTGTTTGAACAGGTGGGTATAATTCAGGGCTCTGAGCACTTCCCACAGGTGCCAACTGAGACGGTAGTCCAAAGGGTCCGATGTTACACTCCTGGGATCAAGCAGCTGGTTGAGATCATAGTGCCTGCAGAGAAAAATATTTGCAATCTAAATAGCTAATTGTGTCCGCGTAATGAAATCAGAAATTGGTGCTATTTAGTTCCTCTCCTTCCCCTCTCCAGTTATCCATACATGCGCCTTATGAAGTTTTTTTTTTTTTTTTTTTAAGATGG
>NW_020451263.1:10658-43923 GCF_003343035.1 Apteryx rowi
AAGATGGGAACAACTTCAAATCCTTCTGTTCTTCCTTTGAGTTCACAGCTAGACTGTCACATTCTTCTTTCATGTATGCACCTCCTGCAGCATTCTCAATGCCTTCAAAAAAGGCAACTTTGGAAATACACTCTTCAGACAGAAATTGTGCAAGAAAAAACAGAAGTCATGCTGGACACTTTAACTTGAAGATAACATCTACTCTGGGCTCTTAAATCCTAGTCAAAATCCATAAAATAGCCACAAAGATCTCCATGTGCCTTGCTAGCTTTCAGACACACCGGGCTGCTCATTTCCCATTCTGAACCAAAAGATCTCTCCAAAGATGCATCTAAATTGCATCCCTTCCCTAAGGATCAGCAGCTTAGTGATCAAACAGATTTAGGGAATCACTCTGGGGACTTTTACTTGGTTCTTCTCCTAAAAGAGTCTCTTACATTAAGACTGGAACAGGCCACAGAAATCCTGAACCTTTTTTTTTGCACAAAAAGAAAGATGTTGGCAGAATGGCCAGGCCTTGAAGTGCTGAAGTCCCTTCACTATCTTTTGCCTAAATTCAGGTATGGATAACACAGTAAGGAAGAAGGGGCAGCGGGGGAGAAGTGTTCCACAGGTGTTCCTAAGCTTGGGTTTAATCATCTATAGCACACAACAGCAGTGCCAGTAGCTCCACGTTCTGTAGGGCTGTGCCTGGAAGGCAGATTTTGCAGTAAATGGCTCAACTGGACACTGAAGCCGATTTCCTACCACTGGTTTGGGAATCCTACCTGCAAGATACTCCACATTTGCAGCATAACAAGTCACTGACTTATCAAAGTTTTCCTAAATAGTTCAAATCCCATTTACCTGTCACTGTAGAGTTTTAACAAGTGGAAACAGACATCTCGCAGAGGTCTTCCTGTGGCATCATCTTCTTCAATTACGCAGCCAGAATCCTCTAGGTAGGGAGGCAGGGGGCAGCAGGCATATTTTTCATACTCTGGTGTGTTCTAAAGAAATAATTTTATGAGCAAGTTTAAAGACAACATCCTGAACAAGACTGAATCACTGCTACAAAACACATTTTGAATCCCACACAGCTCAGGCTCAAGAGCGTGCTTTCTGCTTCCGAGTAGCGCACTTGCATTTAAAACTTACACAGCAGCTGCAGACCAGCATGATGCTAAAAAGAAAAAACTCAAACCCAAAATGCTTTGGCAGGGTTAATTTCACCGCACACTGAGCTCTTAAAAGTCTTTGAGTGGAAATACAGTCAGTTCTTATATAAAGCCTGTATTCCTGAATGCTTTTACAGCTGGAAAAAACACATAAATTGATCAAATAAAAGATGTGCCATCCCTGCACAGCTCCCCTCCCTCTGTAGCTGGCCACTGAAATCCTCAGGACATTTTTATGGCTGGTAGGAGCACTAGATCTGGGCTCTGAGGGCACTCGCTGCCTGTAGGACAGCTGTATTTGCTGTAGAAATGGTAAATGGAACAAACAGATGGTAGATGGTTAAGAAGAGAAAAGACTATTTTAGAATTCAGGCAGCTGAACATTAGTTGCAGGGTGAAAACAGACTCCATCCCTCAGCTGTCTTATGTGGTACTGGCTAACTCCGTCAAACTGAGTTTCTGTAGCTGGCCACTACTCACCTCCCTAGTTTTGGCTACCCACCAAACATCTGGAGATGTTCCATCAGTGGAAGATGTGCTTCAAATAAGCCATTAACAGAACAAGTCTCAAAGAAGCGGGTCTTAAGCTTCAAGAGAGTGAGTGCCTAGCACTACCAACAGGTTCAGCCTCAGTGCTTTACTCCCATTAGGCAGAAGGGGAAAGGAACAGCCCCATCAGAATGAACAGCTGCAAAAACTCATTAATGCTGGTGAAAGAACCTGATACTGTGACAACTGAAATAATGAACCCATAAACATTTCCACACTCAGCACCTCAGCAGCAACTCCTGACCCTTCACATAGTCCCACTGCCTTAAGACCTCCTTTTACACAGGCACGATGGACCTACCTGAAATGCTGACTCATACACGGCAAGCGCTTTGGAAATAGAAGCCGTTGGTGGAAGCAGGTACCAGAGATGGACGGCCATGCAACGCTTCCAGTCCAGCTGTGAGCACACGTTGATACTTCTTCTCTCGGATAACTGCCACACCTAAAGAAATAAAATCAAACTTATAACCATCACATTGAGAACAGCGGTCACTACAGACTGACATTAGAGGGCAACACACAACACTGATGGGTTCCCTTAGTAAAAGACCAGGTCAACATCTTGTGCTTGTCTCTTGTGTACCACATGCTGAAATTGCGTATTACAGCTTGAAAACTCACCGCTGTCAGAAGAAGCGGAAGTCAAATCAATGACAAAACAATAGAGTAGCAGAACTTACAGGTTTTCCTGCAAGCAGGGCAAAGATGCGCAGTCTCTCTTCCTGGATGAAGCAGTCCGCCTGCAACCTGTGCCAGTCCACTAACTGCATGGTGAGGAGGTCTCGAATGGGCTGGCTACCTGCCAGCTGGGAGAGGAGCAGAGCAAGCCTGTGATCACCTGAAATGGGAGACAACAGCACATCAGGCAAATGGCCAATTGAAGGAAAAGTTTAAAGAACTGAGCTAATATAAAAGACCAGAAAGAAACTAGTCATTAGGCTCTGAAAAGATGTACAAACATAACTGGCGTAACAGTAGCTTATTTAAAATCAACACTCAAGGGAGATATTATGCCAGATAAAAGCCAGTTCCAAATGCTACGACTTCACATCATAACTCTAGAAGAACTGAGAAGTAAGCCAGAGGCAAATATGACCAGATACTTGAGTGAAAGTGGACAAGCTGTTCTCCTGTTAGTCACTGCCTCACATGGGAAAACCCAGTATTTGGAGTGGCTAATTGCACAGTATCAGACTTCTCAAAGTTTAAGTCTTCTGTATTACCTTCCGCCCCCTCCCCACCTTGAAAAAAGGAAAAGAAAAGCAAAGAGATGTAAGCTTCTTACCTGACTGCTGGGCCAGTTTGCAAGCCTGACTGATTCTCTTCCCAGTAAGGCAGCTGAACACGGCCTCTATGTGGTTATCATGTCGGGACAACGAAACTTCCTCCTCAATTCGTCCTGCAGCAGTCTGTGACAGCCAGCGGGAGAAGGCTTTCCTGCGCTCCAGGGCTAGGATGTACTCACTGGGTTCCTCCAAGCTGGCCTCTAACTCCTTCAAGTTCCCCCAGATTGCTTCACATAACGTCCATGTCAAACACCAGTGCTTCACGACAGCTGTCGGCACATGGAATTAGTCAGTCGTAAGGAGTACAAATATAGAACAGACAGAAGAACAGAGAGGACTGACATCAGAGTATCCTAGCCCTATATTTAAAGGATATCCTACTGTTAGAAATAGATGCAAAAAAAAATCTGTTAGCACACCCAATGCAATCAATCACGTTCATGCTTTCAGAAAGATTGCCATGGGGTACAGTCAATTCCTCTATTTTATTCACATTTCACTGCCCTGATGCAACCTGAAGTTAATTAGAACTGGACAGTTCTACAGCTTCACTGTTACCATTATGAAAAGAATTATTCAATACTCACTTTCTGTTTCAGCAGGGTCATCAGATGCCTTTCTAACCCAATCAGCATAATCATGAATAACAGAAACTCCTGGATTGGGTGCTAGAAGAGGACAGCGTTCATCCATATGGACAGTGCTGTGTTTCAGCTTTATTTCGAGAGGGATGAGATACAACTGTTTGTCTCTGCCCGTCTTCCTTTGCTCTAAGCTCAGCTTCTCCATGCGAACCTTGAAAGAAGATTCTGAGAGTCTGGAGATAAAAGACAAAACAAACAAACAACAAAAGCAGAATCCTGAATTATCTTCCATGCAAGTGAACTGCACCTACTGTGGTGTGGCTGTATTATGCAGCTTGTCCTAGATTTTAACAAAATGACAGTAAGACACACGATCCAAGGATCAACAGCTGGGTCTAAAGGATCTGGTTACCTAGTCTGGGATCCAGAACCAGACTTTAGCAAATAAACCTCCTAGAACTGGGTGCTTCCAGCACTCAAAAGGTACTAGCATACCTCACCACACCCTAACACATTTTGTGAACACACCTCATTCTTGTCCGCAAATTAGATATGCTGGGGAACATCTACTGACCAGGCATTTTAGAAGATTTAAATGGTGAAACACCTAACTAAATCCCAGTCAAGTTTAGGTATATGGAGCTACACAGCTCAGGAAAGTTTTATATACTACTGGAGCAGAATTGAAGGCACCTGAGAATTCAGAAGTTAAACAAGAAGTTTCCTAGGTAGTGAAGATATCCCCAGGAAGAATCAACAGCTGAGTAGAAGCTTCCAGGACAATTTTCAACTTTCTCTCTTTAATCTTTTGTTGGTGGCTAATTCCTTATTCAATACAACAGCTTTGTGTATATAGGATATTCCAGTTCTGAGATACAGATTTTTTTTTTTGTAAAACAGCAACCTGCAGGAAATCTCCATGGCTAACTTAATCTTATACCCTGCACCACTTCTGCATATCTGCAAGAATATTAAGGTGACTTTCCAAAAACAAAACAAAACACCCACCACAGGCCCATAATGAGGATTTTTTCAAAGGTAAACAGAGTTATGCACATCAGAGCTATCCTGAAGGAAAATATTACTCACGATTTGGGAGCAACAGGAGTCGGTAAGAATCCATATTCCACAGACTCACAGTGAAGATCTTCTGCTTCACTCGATCCACTTAACTGATCTCCACTATTAACAAGTGTCCAGTTGGGTCCCCAACCAACACGAAACGAGCGCCCCATGAAGAGAGCCATATCCATCAGCAGCTTCCCCTTTCCATAGGTGACGGATTTTTCTAGAGGTACTAGCCCCTGCTGTCTGCGAACACCAACTGTTTTCATCTGTACCTCAGGAACTGATGAAGGCACACAGAACGCAGGTGCTAATGGAGAAGTCACTGACCAAGGGGCAACAGAAGGGGGACTGCCTGAAGTCCATGGTCCTCTGAAATCTTGAAGAGGACTTGGTTGTTGGAAAAATACACTAGCAAATTTTGACTGCAGCAGACCACCAACTAAAAGAAAAAAAAAAAACAAGGAAAAGTGCTTAACTGAACAGGGCACTCAATTTTCAGCAATATATTTCTGATATTCTAAAGGTATTTCAGTATTTCCCAAGCAGCCAGTGAAAATATTTGCTGTGGTCCATGATGGTAGTGCATAGCTAAGCATGCTTTTCGGCAGTATCAAAACCCACAAAACCCATCGTGCACATCCTACTTTGCATTATCCAAACTAAGCACGTGGTATTACACCAAGAACAGCACATATATGACCTCACCCCCAAATCTGCTGTTTCCAAAGTTGTCACTAATTTAACTGATATTGTCATAGGTAGACTGTTAGAACTGAGACATCTCAAGGAGAAAACAGACATTACTATCAGCAGGGACAGGGCTGAAACTGTTCCCATAGAAATATCTCATATCTGCCCATTTAGTTCAGGAAGCAACTCCCACACTTGTTATCAGAGAAATATTATTCCAGTTGAAATCACCAGTTAGCACACAACTGTCCTGCCAAGTATTCAGCCAGAGACAGGATTTTGCCTATTAATGTTAGGATTAAACTCTTTCTTCACACCATATGTGGTTTCTCACAATACCTGTGTATTTTTTCTGCCCTTGCGATGTTGAAATAGGGAGCCTCGGAGAGCAAATCTCTTGAGAAGTATCCATTTTTGTTAGCTGCTTCCCAGGATAATGATCCAGGATCAAATCTATATCATCTTCATCAGCAAGCAAGGAAGCTTTCATGATCTAAGATGATGATAAATCAAGCCTGCTTGTTAAAAATCACTCTACTAACGGCAGCTACCTGACCTACTCAGTTCTTTTCCCAACAAAAATAACTTCTAAATGTTACATAGGACCAAATCATGCCACAGATAAACAACAGTTTAAGATGCATAATTCAGGAGATTTGAAAGCAAGTTTATCAGTTGATGATAATCTTTGACAAACTAACAGTTAAATCAGGGTCGGGATGAGTGTGAAGTAGTCCTACAATAACCTTTTTTTTTTTTTTTTTAATCTTATTTAGTTCTGTCTACCTACTTTTCTGCTTAAATAATGGTTGAGAACTCCAGGTTCTTTTCTTACAAATTAAAAATATAGGTAGAAGCACACAAGTGTTCAAAGTACTATTCTTTCACCTGAAAAAAAAACCCAAATCAAAACCAGTCATCCTGCTACTACCTGGACTTCCACAAACTGGGCCCTAGGCAGTTCTGGCTAGTTATCAGTTTAATTTATCACATTTCCTACACTTCACAGAATTTTAAAATCTGAATTCTAGTTTTAAGATGCATTTTATTTCTGTATTAAGCTTTATGACTATCAAGGCTTCCCACAGAAACGTGGGAGTCTAATGTACAAGTCTTAATCCCACCATAGTTGTAATATACAGTTTAGTACAAGCTGGTATATAAATACACTTGCGAAAGCAAAGTGAGAAGTTAGTGTTAGATATTACCAAGTCCTTCCATTCAGAGAGGGGAAATTGCAAGACACTCACCTGTAACACGTGGGGGTTAATACCCAGTGTTGATGCTATGTGAGTCGAAGCCGGCACTGCCTCCTGCTCTTCTATCATGTTGTCTTCTAGAATGGACTCCTGCAGAGGTTCCTGGGTGATATCTGCCATATCGCTGTCCAGCTCCACCACCCTCCCCAGCTGCTCCACTTCTGGGGTCTGCAGACACATGCAGAAGCCATGTCAGACAAAGTTTAACAGTTTGCTGAGAAAGGATATTTAGTAGCTTCAGCAATCACCTGCAAACGAAGTGGAGTACTCCCTTGCTCATGTCAATAGTCCAAGTTAAGTTTAGGGATGAATGCATAACCTACTCCCATCTTCTTCAGAGTTGTAACATAACAGCGCAAGTTAAAGTCAAGGAGAAGTCAGAATTATTTAGTTGTGCCCTCCTGAAGTTTGCCAACTCCTGCTACTCAGTCTGAACGGCTATCCGTTTTGTTGTGATCAACAAAAGGAGAGCTTGCGCATGCTGCCTTCCTCTTCTCCTTCCTCAAAATGCTATCATGTAAAGAAAAATTTCTCCTGTGCCCAAGCTTACCGTGGGACATTTCAGATGACTAAGCAACCAGTTCAAAAGTAGTAAATCTCCGGAAATAGTCTGTGGTACCACTGGTAGCCAACAAGCAGCAGATGAGTCACACAGTACTACCTACCTTCCCCAGCTATGACAGAGCAGAAGTTAAAAATACTGAACATATATTCCACAAAGAAATTAGTAGCAGTTTTAAGTTGACAGGCTGCCCTTCATGATTAGGTAAGACTGGGTGTGTACGAGTGTGTGCAAGTAACTTCGTTTTACTTTTAAACCAGCACGCAACTGTCAAACCAGAAAGCTGTGGATTTTCTAATGATATTCTGCTGATCATTAGCACATCAGCAGTTAGAAAGTTAAATACAGTAGTTTTCTTTCAATCTGACACTAAATTTCTCAACTGTACTGCTAGTCCAAGGCAGGAGGAAGTGTTCATTTTATGATTTTTCTGAAGGCAGCCACATGGCAATAAAACAAGCCACTAAGAAGGGAAAGCCTCTTTTTTACTACAGTTCAGCTGGATCATCTTTATAGTGAACCTGAGAGGACTTCTATACACCTTCGGTAACTCAAAACTGCAACTTGGACTCAAACTCCAAGCAGGGCCAGAAAACGTTAAGCTAATAGGAACAATAAGCAGACATAAGTTAACCTTGGATCTCTATTTCAAACCCACTTAGGCTACATGTTTGCTTGCTGTGGTGACAGCAAGGTCTCCTGGTAGCACATCGCAGTGAGCCTCTGCGCCAGGCCACGGACTTCTGTACTGAACCATGAAACACATGACAGAGCACCACAAGTCCTTCGACTATCTGTCGGCTCTGCTACCAGAAACTGTTTCCCAGAACAAAAGAAACTGGGGAATGCCGTTCATTCCACGTATTGCATGACTAACAGGTCCAGCAGCAAAGAAGCACCTGACCCAGAAGTAATTGGTCTGCACAATGTTAGCTGCACATGTTTCATGCTCTAACCAGGTAACACTGAGCTCAGCGTGGTGTTGCGACCCTTAGGTTACTGATGTGCTCTCTAACCCCAAGCCTGGGCTCCAGTTTACCACGTTTGCTCCAGTCTGTAACAACCCTGCTGCTTAGACACAAGTGTCCTGTGAAAGATTCATGTCTACAGCTTACTTGGTTTCCAGCGGCAATCATTTACAGACTACTCTAGAGCGATCACAGAATCACAGGACAGTTGAGGTTCAAAGGCACTTCTGGAGACTGTCTGGTCCAATCCCCCTGCTCAAGCAGGTGGTCCAGGACAGTGTCTAGTCAGGTGTTGAATATCACCAACAATAGAGACTCCACAACCTCTCTGGGCAACCTGCTCCAGTGTTTGGCCACCCTCACAGTCAAGAGGTGTTTTCTTGTGTTCAGAAGGAACTTTCTGGGTTCCAGTTTGTGCCCGTTGCCTCTCATGTTGTCACTGGCCATCACTGAGAAGAGTCTGGCTCCGTCTTCTTTACACCCTCTCATTGGGTATTTATACACATTGATAAGACTCCCCCCAAGCCTTCTCTTCTCCAGGCAAACCGTCCCAGCTCTCTCCTCACATGAGAGATGCTCCAGTCCCTTTATCATCTTCACGTCCCTTTGCTAGACTCACTCCAGTATGTTCACACGTCTCTCATACTGGAGAGCCCAGCACTGGATCCAGCATTCCAGGTATGGCCTCACCAGGGCTGAGCAGAGGGGAAGGACCACCTTCCTTGACCTGCTAGCAACGTTCTTCCCAGTGCGGCCCAGGACACCAATGGCCTTCTTTGCTGCAAGGGCACATTGCTGGCTCATGGTTAACTTCTTGTCCACCAGAATCCAAAGCAGCTCTCCAGCTGGTCAGCCCCCAGTCTGTGCTGGGGCACGGGGTTACTTCTCCGCAGGGGCAGGACTTGCATTCCCCTATGTTGAATTTCATGAGGTTCCGCTCTGCTGACTTCTCTAAACTGCTGGGATCCCTCTGAATAGCAATGCAATCATCTAGTGAAGCAGCCACTCCTCCCAGTTTTGTATCTTCTTCAGACTTGCTGAGGGTACATTCAGTCCAGGTCATCAATGGAGATGTTAAACAGTACTGGCCCCAGTATTGACCCCTGAGGGACACCACTAGTGACTGGTCTCCACCTGTACTTTGTGCCACTGATCACAACCCTCTCAGCCCCGCCAGTTTTCAATCCACCTTACTGACCACTTATCTAGCCTGCAGTTCACCTATTTGTCTACGAGGATGTTACAGGAGACAGCGTCAAAAGCCTTACTAAAGTCAAGATAAACAACATCCATTGCTCTTCAGGAACCTCCCAGACTACTTGTGCCTTGCTGTGTTATCCCTCCAGCAGGTATCTGGGTGGCTGAGGTCCCCCATGAAGACCAGGGCCTGTGAATGTGAAGCTTCTTCCAATTCTCTGAAGGCCTTGTCTACAACTTCTTCCTGATCAGGTCTACAACAGACATCCACTGCAATGTCACCCATGCTGGTCAGACATTTGGTGATACCACCAAATTTCTTCATAGCTCATCAGAATCAGCCAAGAAACATGATAAAGGATATCAGATTAGGCAGATAAAATTAAAGTAGGGGATCTGGAAAGACCAAACTTACTGGCAGGCCTGAAAGCAAAGTTAACTAGCAGGTATCTCAGTGTGTTTACAGTATGTGAAACAAATTTACAAGTCAAAACACGGTTACACACAACAGTTTCACTACTTCCGTCATTGTGCTTTAATGCAGCAAGGTCCCTGGTGTAATTTGCTCCTGTGCACCTTGCAACACTAACAAATTCATCAGTAGTCCAGTTAGTGAGGGAAGAAAAATCTAGATCCTAAAAGCTTACCTTAGACCCAAGAATACTATTTCCAGATGCTTTACACTCCAAGATTTTGGCAAGTTTTCAAGCCATGCTATGTTGTTTCTCCATGTTTTTGGAAACTGAGCTAGATACTTTATGTATTTTCATTATCACAAATCATAGCTAAATGGCATTCAAGTTAAATGTGTTATTTAACAGCCTGGACACATTTTTGCTAAGTATATTTCAGTCTACAAGAAAGACCTAGATAAATCATGCATGTTCCCAGTATTTTTCACTGCTTAAAACATCAGCTCTGGTCTTCATTAAGTTCAGCAAGAAGTAAGGAAGACGACTGAGAGGAGGTGCCTACAGACAAGTCTGTTAGACAGATGTGTTCCACTCTAATAAAATGCAAATACTTAAGGAATCTAGTTTACCAGACCAGGTTGAAACAGCAAATTGTTATTAACCAGTGAACCAGCAAAAGTGATGACAATGCAGCAGCTGTGCACATCTATTTACTATTTCTAGATTCTCTGATACAGAAGCCATAGAAGAGGTGAAAATGCACTTAAATGGTCACTAGCAGGTACAGCAGTATGCTCTGCTAGAAGAACAGCCTGTGCTGTTACTGGCTTCCTCTTGATACGGTGACCAGGACCCCTAACATTTGGCTCCTGTAACACACCGGGGGTGGCTGTACTGAAAAGTATTTTGCAAAGCCGCTGCCACCAGACCTTTTCCTCCTGAGCCCTAACAAAGTACTTAAATGTTTCATCACAGCTTGCTTGCAAGAATAATGATTCGCTATTTCTCATGACACTAGGAACACCCCTGTCCAAAGGGGCTGTAAGCTGCACAAAGCCATCAGACAGCACAGAGAAATACTGCTGCAGTGCCTCTTGGGAAAGGACTAGACCCAGTACAGGAGACGAGCATGCAACCTATCCGACAACACTGCCTCTGAAGCTGTTTTTCCAGCTTTGACTTTGGAGATCCAAAAATAGAACTGTCCTCCTCTGCTTCCCTGCAATACAGGGCATGATGAAGGCTGGCCGTATGCCAAGCAGCACCTTAGCATATGATCTATGCCTCAGTGAACTGCAAGCTTAGAGATCTTCTTTCACTGCAGTCACAGATTACTGAAGGGTAGAATAGAAAACCTGCTTAGAAACAGAAACAAAAGCCTATCGGCAAATGCTATCCGGCTGTTAAATACCCTTCTGTTCAGTCTTCCTGCATACAGTGACTGCCGAAGGTCTACTTTTATAACTAGACAATCAATAACCCAATTTTGGAAGAAAAAAAAATCTGCTCTCTGTACTTGCATTTTGTTTTACAACAAGTTATTTCAGAAACTACAGGTAGTTTGAAAAATATTTGCCATTAACACTATCATAAAGAATATGTTCTCTCCCATCAGTGTCAGGACACCTTCCAAACGGACTGTTTTCCCACCCGCAGCAAAGCAGGTCCTGATTTAACTTGACAGTACCCGTACTAACTACATTTGGAAAATGAGAGTGTATCAGCTGCAATTAGATTACCCTTTAAACCCATACGAAAAAATTGTTTGAATGAAATTAGTAAGTACTAGACATTAAGAGGTTACCACTGGACTGGATAAAATGGTACCTTCCCTCTGTAAGGCATACAGACACACCCGCTGAGAATGGTTTCCAAAGCTTTAGAAGCAATCACGTTCAACCCCAATACACTTAAAAATCCAGCATATGGCCAGCCTTAAAAGAGTAGTTTTTAATTAAAATAGAGCACGTTCTTAAAATATAAAGCATACAGTCTTGCATACTAAATGATGTTTGAGTCATATTATTGCACAAAGTAGTTTTCAATGAAGGCAGCGCAAGGGGTTATAATTATATAGCATATAATCAATATTCACAAAAACAAGTTTTCTTCCACAGGTGATGCAAATATGCCAAATTCTATCTAGACCACAATCCAAACAAGAAACAAGGGTTTAAAGCCTTCCCCTTCCCACCCTTATATTCTCAGGATGAAGTTTCAAGTGTATTAATGAAAAAGAACATGCAAACACTTAAAGAGTTGGAAGAGCTACCAAGTTTGTGGAAGTTTATGTAAGGTTTTGCTCTTCTGTTTCCAGGCTACTGGCTACATTAACAACCCTGCCCTAGGCAATCAGCTATTCTTCAAACTTTGTTTTATGAATTCGCTTTTAGTCATCATCCTCCTTCTACCTGAGATGGAGGTGTTGGCTTGCCATTTAAGGTCATTTGCTGGGGCGGCAGATGTCCTGGGGGTGGCACAGGCGCAGTTTTTAACTTCTTTGTGTCCACTTTCAAAGGATGCTCTTCCTCTTCCTCATCTGAATCTTGCAAGCCATACTTTGAGAAGTGTGCCACCTGGGTAATAAGAAGGACAAGTACGTCACCCCTTGGAGACAAAATTTCAGGCATCCATTTCCAAAACATCTGAACAATGAGCTGGTGTAACCGTCAGCTTCACACAGCAGTCACGATACTTGGAACAAATAAATTCAACCTTAGTACAGACCAAGAATATCTGTCGTATGCAGGTTTTCAGAGCCAAAGCAGCTTGTACTACTCTGGTTAGCATAGTCTGCACTGGAGGTGAAGGACTTGAAAAAAGTTTACAGAAGCTTAGTAAATTTTTTGGAATTCTAAGTTCTCAGGAGAGTCCAACTTCAGACTACTACTGATATCTTTTGCAAGTCAGTTCATAACTAGGAGAACACAAACATTACCTTAAATATCCAAGATCCGGTCTCTGGGCGGTATTCCTTGAATCGAGCTCCCTGTTTCCGAGATACAGACTCTAGTCTACCTTCATAATTCATCTCCGCTAATCGTTCAGGGCTTTTTATCAAGCAACGAGACGTTTTATCTGTAGGCCAAACTCCATCTAATGTAACTTCAGCTCGTCTGTGAAAGAAAGTAGTGTAAGCAACCACAAAGCTTTGAGGCAAAGCTATTACAGTACACATACAGGAGCTGAGAACTGAATATGCAGGCTCAAGCAATTTTTATACCAAATTTTGGTTCAAAACCTGCCACTGTCAAGTAACTGTACAATACTGTAATCTGAAAGCACACCTCCAAAGTTTAGATTTCTTGATGCCTTTCTGGAAACACAGTAGATTCTGTCAATATTAGAAAAATATCCTTACCCTGTCCATACAGTACACTAAGAAAAGCAGCCCACAAAAAAACCAACCCTAAATTACCTATTTAATCCTTCACCAATAGGTGGTTTTCTTTCATCATCAGGGTAAACAATAACTTCTTTCCTACGGATATGCACGATGTCATCCAAATTTAAGTTAGTTAGGTTTACTTCTCCTTCAAAGTAAATTGATCCATAACCTGGAAGAAAAAAAGAAAGGTGGCCAAACGTCACAATCTGCATATGAAATCTCACGCTAGAGAACCTAAGTTCCTGCTATACTCTTCTTTTCCCCAGCTTACTACCTAGCTCTGTCATGTCTCCAGAGTAGAGTAAAAGCGACTCCTCCTTCTCGGTGTGAAAATACTGACGATATTATCAACTATTTTATAGTCAGTTCTTTTGCACAGGAAGCTTTTTGTTACTGTTTGGCTATTCATATTGCCAACATTACTAAGCTGTACCCTCAGCTTTACAGCACGTTTAGAGAACATGTTTTAAAAATCAGTATACATAATATGATAAAAAACCACACAATAAAATAAAAGCAGTAAAGAATACTGTTCAGGTTGAGGGCTCTTCACTAAAGCTCAGTTAGCTCGAATATAAGTAGCAACTGAGATGGAAACAGCAAAGATCAGTTTAGCACCCATGCTCCAGTAAGCGTCAGTTCTACAATTTCCATGTTTAAGGAACACGGAAGCAAGCATCTTAAAAGCTACAGAAGCTTTTGAAAAGCTCGAATGTGAAAGGAACAAATCAGCCCATAACACAGGTTTTTAAGGTGACCAATCTGTAAGATTAAGTCTTTGATACAAGTCGTTCACAATGGAAGAAAACTATTTACAGTCTTAGTGAAGGTAAGAAACTTGGATTCATTTTCCATAGCTTTAAAATCACTGGTGAACTTCAAATGACTGGAGAAGCCGTATGCGCTTACCTTTACGGCCTATGGTGAAGTCAGTCACGATACATTCGTTCCTGTCATTAGTAAATCTAGCCAGCTCCTCCATAGACGGGATGGTGTAGTAGCCAGCTCTTGTTAGAACGATTCCTACAACAGAAAAATCACCAAGAACTTGATGACAGCAAGATTATCAACTTCAGCCTTTCAAGAATTTCATTCCATTTCTTTTGCACGCCTGGACAGCTGAAGACCCCAAATAAACTGAGAATCAGTGCAACAGAGTAACCAAAGCCTACTAATTCCACGGCTGCCTCAGCAAATTTAAAGCATAACTGTGATGTCAGGCTATTTCAGACTAGCATTCTGTCATGATCAGGGATCAGCAGATGTGTAGGAAAACACACACATACAGCAACACTTGACAAAACTACTCTCCTAGCTTTAACAGTTTGGAAGCTCAGGCACCTGCTGACCAAGATGCAGCATCTTTTCCATCTAACAGGCTCCAAAGCTTTTTCATCTGTTGATTTGTCGAATGATCTAATGGTTTGATTAATAATTTAAAACCCAATTAAGCTTTTTACATCCACAACTCCTTGTCATTGGGGTGTCTAGGTTAACTGACATTTGTGAAGACAGATGTCTTTTGAACGTGTCACTTGATAATTTCATCTGATGCCTCACATTATTGCAGAGGGAACAATTCTATTCTTCACCTTCTCCAGACCACTCACGAGTTTAAAAACCTCTAACATACTCCCCCAACTCTTTTCCAGCTCTAAAAAATTCTTAGTTAAATGAAAGCTATTCAAGACCTTTCATCATATTTTCACACTTCTCCATCTATTTTAATTTCACTATACCCCGAGACTGGAATTGAGAGGAAGCACTGAAACACAGGCACAAGATGAGTCTATGCAGTGGCATAACCATGTTCTATATTCTATTCCTCTCCTAGGAATTTTTAACATGCGATTTGCATGTTGATAACTACCAAGCACTAAACTAAAATTTTAATATATTTATAATCCCAAGATTGTGTTCCTGGCTTGTCAACTCAGTTCACTACTGTAGAACAACTACATATTGGCTACTCTTCCTTCTCCCCATCTCTCATGCATCGCACTATATCGATACAACCTAACATTGGCCGATGAAATTGAATTGCTCAGTGACTCAGTAAAAAGATTTTCTGCACTAGATAAAAGAGACTGGGAAGCAAGATATGGGTTCTGAGGAAAAAAGGGAGAAAAGTGAAAGGAGGGAAAAGGAAAAGAAAAAGCTGAGGGTCAAAAACAGCAAAAAGACCTTTAAGAAAAAGCATGCATGAAGTGCCAGCAGAAACTGTACACCCGCAAAGAATTACTACTACCTCCACCCACAATCTAACCTGCAGGATGCAGCTGATGCACGGTTTCAGTCTCTTCCTCACGCTCATCCTGAAGGGAATCATCATGAAACGAGGCATCTTCGCTGCTGCCTTCCAGACCATTTCGCAAGGCCACCCGCATATTCAGAGCCACAATGGTGTCATCCACATTGTTCTGGTGTCTGTGCAGAGAGTTCTCTGGGGTCTGCGGGATGGGCTTGGCGATGGGGTTAGTGTAAAACCTAGTCACTTCATGATGATCTTCCTCCTCCTCTCGTTCACCGTCTTGCCTGTGGTTTTCGTCAGCAGGTACTGACAGAAAGAACCTAAAGAAATGAAGAAGAAAGCTTAACTTTTTAGGAGACTAAGGGACTCGTGGGGACTAAGAAACTTGTGTCAATATTAAAACTCAAGTTTCTTTTCATATAAAGAGCAGACAGCACCACCTGTAAGGTGCAGTGCCAGCAGGTCTCAAACTACTGTTTGACCATTGTTTCTCATCCTCCTGCCATGCGTATCTGAACAGCCTGACTCTTTTGGCTTTTTTTTTTTTGGGGGGGGGGGGGGGGAAGACAGACAGCCTTAGGGGATCCTCATTTTAATATACAGAAAATACATTACTATAAGACAACAGGATTAGCAAAGCTTCCTTGGAATTCCCACTGAGGGAACAAAACATAAGGAGAGGCTGTTCTCCCCTCGGGGAGAAGTTTAGTACTTCCCTCAAGTAATCACTTAGTTTCTCTCTACGGGGAATGAAAAGAGATACATCCAGAAAGCAAGTCATCCCTCTTTTCATCCAAAATCAGGAGTTCAGAGAACTGGCTTCTGACCACACAGGGAGAACAGGTGGCTAGTTTAAAAGGAAGCGAACCTCCCACAATAGGTGGGCTCATTTTTAATGGACAGCTAAGATGACATTCCTTAGAATAAAACAACTACCTACTTCATTCATAATAATTTAGAGACCAGCACAACTAGCTTGCATTTCTCATAAGCATGAACACTTGCATCACGAATCAACATACCGATCTCCATTCTCTGGATACTCTGATGGAGAAGCCAGGTCTTCGTTTTCACGACTGACAGGTGAAAACAGATTGCTGCTGTTGAGGTTTTTCAAAACCAACTTTTTGATGCTCTTCCTAAAAAACAGGAAAGAGAAATTTGGAGAGATCCACTGCCTAAGTACATACTTCATGCTTAATTTGAGAGTTCTGGGGACTGGGAGCCATATAAGATCTGTTCCCACAATCACAATGTATGAAGTCTTCTATCAGAGTACTAAAATAATTGCCTTACTAAAAAAAATATTTTTTAGAATGTCATTCAAGGCTCTGGTTTATGAATGAGTATAATGTGTGTGTGTATATATATATATATATATATATAAATAAAAGAACCAGTGTTAGGCTATGAAAATATCCGAAATTGGCCTTCATACTAAACTGCATTAGCAAACCTAATGAGACTTCAGTTTCAGAAGCAGGAAGTATTCTACTCTATCTCCATTCCTTGTAATAATTTATAGTTGACCTTACAGGCAGCTTCATTCCAGTCATAGGATGACCTCAATTAACAGCTTAATTGAAGTTAACAGTTAAAGCTGACCATTTTCATCTTCTCTACAATAAACATTTTTCTCCAAATTATACACAAACCCTATTTTTGCTGTTCACATTTGAACCAGGTCACAAAACCCCCTGAAGTCAGGGAATGTAGTACACTTAAAGGAGTTTACTCAAGGTGATCAGGAGCATTAGAACAAACGGGATGTCCAACCTGACCAGAAATTTCAGGTGAAGCTGTAATTTTTACCCATACCAGCACAGTGAGGTTTCCAAATAAAATAATCAAGAGTCCAAGCTGTGTAACACATCACAGTACCAAATAACCAAGGAAAACAAAAGGACAGAAGGACATTACGTAAAACCATTTCTCTGTACATCACTAATTACAGAGCTTTTCTTCTCGCACCACCTTCTCCCTCTAAGATACACAAAAGCAACTAACTTGGGCATGAATGTGCCATTGGATAAGGATGGCTCGTCATCATCAAGACCATCAAAAAGATGAGATTTGGCAGAGCCAGCTGTCTGCAAAGCTTTAGGTCGCACTCTAGTTGCTGGACGTGGAGTCAGTTTGTAGTGGGTGGGTGTTGTTAAGGCCTTCTGAGCCGCCGGGTTAGTTGGTTTCAGTCTCTGAAAGAGTAAGGTGTAGAATTGGAACTTTCACACTATTTCAAGTCTGAAAAAGGATTTATTCTGTTGTCTTTTAAAACAAACTGGCAGGGCAAAAGTGTCTTTGTCATAAGCAAAGCTCAAATTAAATACTAAAAAATTCCAAGTTAAGCATAGACAATTACCAATCTTTACTCTCAACTAGCAGCAGTAAGCACAAGAACTCTAAAGCTCAGGCTCTGAGACAGCCCAAAGCAGTAGACAAAGCCACAGCATACGCAGTTTTAGGGTCCTGTATAGCATAAAAAGCCACAGCACCAGTATGAGCATACGGATGGCAAGTCACCGAGTTGCTCACTGCTACTTAAGTGAAGATATGACAGTGAGCACAACACATTAAAGTCATTTCAAATCTTACCCATGAGTTTAATATTTTTATGCACTCACCTCTTCTTTCTTCTTTGGGTCTGACATGGGGTTTCTGAAGAGCGGAGAATCTCCAAAGGGGGAGTAAGTCAAGTTATTGAGATGCTGCTGAAGGACTGCTTGTTGGGCAGCTGACGCATTTGGGTCTGTCAGTGCTACACAAAGAACATCAGTTTTTGTACAAACTTCAGCATTAAATAGTTTTTACTAACAGAACCAAGGTAGGTTCTATTAGAAAAGCCATCTTCCCCAAAGAACTCCTTAATGAATTCAAATTTATATACAGGCTTCAGGGTTCCTTTCCCCTGCTCTTCAGTCACCATTTTTATAGCACTCTGGAGGAAGAAATCACTCTTATTCCCTCTTGTGCATTAGAATTTGCAGCCATGCTCAAGTAAGCTTTTATCTGTGAAGAGCTGAGGGAGCAGAGAGCTACACAACAGCAGAGCAAGTCTGGCCTGCCAAACCTTTAACTAATACATTCGACTTGTGAAGCGTTAACCTCTTCTTTTCTTTCAAGAACATAAAATCTTTGATTCAAAGTTTTGACATTCCTGCTACACTGATCAGATTAGAAATTGGTCTAAAGTCTTCTCTGTAACAATGGCCTCTTGGTTTTGTCTCTCCATTTGCTAGCATCTCATTTTAAATCCCACTAAAATACTATCAAGTGTTCAAGCAACCTAAAGGAGGCTTAATTTTAATTGCAAGACAACCAGACTGTGCATTCCCCAAGAAAAAGAACGCTTTCATAAGCAATAGCACACTGTCAAACAAAGTCTGCAAGGAAGCCAAGAGGAGAGTTTGAGACAGCTGGTTCTTACCAGATGAAACACTGGCTTAACCGAACAGACGTTAACCAGTGAAACCCTTCCCTAAGCCGCCCCATTGCAAGCACTGCCTACAGCATCGACTGCTTGGAGCATCTGCAGATTTGCATCAAGGAAGATCCAAGATTAAGGAAAAGCGTAAGCAAGACAGTAATGTATAAAATCTGACTGCAATACACTGAAGAAACAGAGTTATTCTATCCTGAAGAGCAAGTAGCTTCCCCCCACCCAAATCTTTCCTTATCATACCACCAGATCCCCGACAGCAAAAGAGCCTGAATCTAAAGACCATTCATTTGGCCAACAGAACAGCACACTTACTAATCAAATCCCTCCTAGCTGGAACTATTTAAGCAGCTAATAATACAGTGCCCTTACTTTTTTTTGGTTAGCACTTATTCTTGCTGCCCCACACTCAGTGATGGGAAATATCTTAGTAATTTTGAAGATGCAGTTCTAAAATAGCTGCAACTATTAATGTTAGAAAAGTACCACTGAATTACTTAAAATATAATTAGCACGAAAAAGTTGTCATGAACATGGTCTACATTGCTACCGAAGACAAAAGTAGCCTCAGAAAGCTGCTCGAACATTTTGTTTTCCCCTCTAAAGGATTTGGGTGGGATTTGTTCCGATGTTTAGACACATCTCAACCAAGGCAGGAAGCAGCAATTAAACTTGGGTTAACATACACTTACCTACAGCAGGCTGAGGGGCTCCAAACCCCAGAGTAGCTGTTGATGTATTGAATCCTGGTGCTCCAAATGCTCCTGTTCCTAGTGTTCCACCTAGCTTAGGCTGGGTATTTCCAAATAAAGAAGTCTGTCCTGCCCCAAGAGCTAAGGGGAAAACGACAACTGTTATTTACTACAGAACTGTAAAAAAGCCTGCAAGTCAATTTATCCCACAAAGAAAATTATTTGTTAGATTGAAAGGAAGATTCAACATGTTCGTGAATGCTACAGACACTCAGAGGTCAAAGGAATAGATCAGATGATCAGTCTCCAGACAGCAAACGGAGGATGCCATCAGACTTCTGAACCATTAGCCACCACTGTCAGCAGTGCTGCTCCTGCCGCTTGATGACAGCAAGACCTGTTCCCAGTGAGTCTAGTTTAAGATCGTCAACCTTCTGTTCCAAGGTAGTAAATGCCGTAACACCACAACATATTTCCTAACGTGCAGATGGCTAACAACGGCAAGTTCCGCGACAATGTCTTAACTCTCATCTACTGAGCAAGGTCGTATGCAAGCCTGGGGGTGGACATCAAAGTCTTTCCAAAAGGTGCCCCAGTATAGTGCTACCAATCTCCGCTTGGTTCTGATTTGAGGCAGAGATTCATGACTTCAGACTAAAAACATCTACAGCCATTGCTACATGACTAGAGTTATTAATACCAAGGCTATATTATCAGAAAAGTCTGAAAGCTTTGTGTAAGCTAAAGGGAAATAAGCTGGTAGCCTGCTTACCTGTTCCAAATCCCGTTCCAAGCCCAGTTCCCAGAGTCCCAGTTGCGGGCTTATTTCCAAACAAACTATTGCCAGCAGTGTTGGCACCAAATCCTGCAAGAATAGAAACAACAGCACATTAATCTACAGCTATTAGGGATGGAAAGGGGGAGGGCAGGGCAGGGGGAGGGGAGAAACGTATCTAAGCAAGTAAGAATCACTTGCTCGCAGACAGCTCTGCCATAATTAAGGTCAAATTTCATACACCATTTCCAACAATGTAAGTTAAGCTCTAACAAACAGCAAGAGGGGACTTCAATGGTATTACAACACATTTTACCTACAAACATAGTATTGAAAAAAACCAGTACAGAAAAATACTGTCTTGCCTTTTTAGACATTTGCTAAAGACTTCAAAATTTTATTGAAAGCCAGAAAGGACGTCATGAGCCTGTATTTGGCAACAGAATAAGATGTATGAAAGTTTCTTAAACCGGAACAAGTCCCATTTTACACTGCTTATACCACACAAACACTTCTCTGATTCTTACTGACAAAGCAGTTAACTCAGATTCATAAGACTGCACAGTTCAATGCCATATTTAATTGTAATAAAGTACAGTGCTAGTCTAACACTAGACAGATTACTTAAATTTAAGATTGTGAAACCATCCAATTAAAGCGTTGGTTAGTACACAAAGACAGGATCAAACTAGAAAACTGCAGACATGGACTGACATCAGAAATACCTTTGAGCCAAACTCCACTTTCTCTGCAAGTTGTACCACTGCAAATAATGCAGGGAAAATAAAACACTAGAATCAGTATTGTTCACTACTAAAAAGTTTTGGAGATATCAAAGCAGATGCCAATACCTTAATCATTCTAAAACCAGTTCTGCTCAATTTTAGGAATAGAGTTTCTTTGGTCTCAGCTTCAGGAAAACCCCCAGAACAGATTTCGACGGAAATCTTGTTAAGTCAGTCCGTCATTGACTTGAACTATCAGTACACATTTCTCCTGCTTGACCACATTCATTCAACACCAATTCCCTAACATTAGGGTCAGAGGCCAACATAACACAAGACAGTTCTTCAGAAGTTTCCGATTTGTCACGTTCTTGTGAAAGATGACAGCTACCAGCTAAAAATTAAACAGCCAGTTCCACTTTACCCTTGTTCCAGTGCAAGATTTCCTTGTACTCTGCCATCAAGCTACAGATACCAATATGACTATTTTTACCCTCTTTCCTTCAGCGCTCCTTTGCAACCACAGTGTATTTACAGCCTCTTAACAAAACCTCTACGATGTGTCAGTTTTGACTGCAATAGTTTTCAATTACAGGTTACAACTTCTTCAGCACTATTTGAAATAGTGATACTTTTAAGTTAACCATCTACCTTCCGAGTCAGGGCGTGCCACCAGGAGGAAAGGTACAAAAGTGTCCAAGACGCTCCCCTAGTGCGGCATGCATCGGAAGCATGGCTTACCTGAGAATTTTAACATTCATAATCATTTGGTATACGATATTCAGCTGCCTGGTGTGTGGTATATGCAGTGTAATTTTAAGTGATTGAATCCCGCTTTTTTTATATGTACCAAAATTGGAAGTGTTTGTATTGGTTCCTAAAGTCAGGGTTGGTTTGTTACCAAAGAGCCCGCCGCCAGTGGTTGTGCCAAACGAGGGAGCACTGGTTGTGGTGGTTCCGAATCCAGCAGGCTTGTTACCAAACAGGGTCTGAAAGGAAGAAAACATGAATTTAAAAACCAGATGGACTGATATGAAGAATTATATTCATGTTTCACTGCTGGCAAGAAAGCTGAACTAGAGACAAGCACAACTTAAACCACCCAGTGCAGACTCCCTACAGTGGTGTGTTATTTGCAAGCCACGTGCACTAGTACCGGATGGCAAATACCTTCTGGAAATAAGTATTAACTCCTTTACCCAACTCCATACAGAATACATCAAAACCAAAAGAGATTCAATAATATCAAGGATCAAGTTAATTTTGGGTAAGTCAACATTACAAGTTAAACACTTGCATTTCCAACACTACGCTAAAGCATCCCTAGCAATACAGGGATTGACAGATGTTCACTCTCTCTTGCTGTCTTCAATCACTCAAGACAATAGTTCTTAAAAAAAATCTTTATTTCTGTAATACCAGTTTAATTATAAATTTTTATATTGTATCCTTGACTTTACGAAACCATGCTGCTTTTGCACCTTAGACATCTTAATTCTTTAGACCACACTACTTTGACGGAGGTCAATACACTGCAACAGGACTCTAGCAGCAGGGGTGGGTTTTTATTTTGGATTTCATCACAAAGGCACAAACATACCGAACCGCCAACACCAAATCCTGTGTTAGCTTGTCCAAAGAGACCGGTTCCAGTTCCAAATCCAGTACCAGCATTCGTATTGGCAGCCGTTCCGAAAAGACCTCCAGGTTGTGAGGGCTGGGTTGCCCCAAAGAGACCCTACAAACATGAATTATGTTTGAAAAGCATTGCAATGTTATCTCAAGTCTAGCACCGATGATCTGAACAGAGCCAACACACAAAGTCAGGTAATAAAATGACCACAATATTTCCTCTTTGACTGGGGGGGAAGAAGATGCTCAAGAAGCTTTATTCATTCTACAAAGAATTAGTTACAAAAAGGAAATAAAAATCAAAGAATTTATGCTTCAAGCTTAAAAGGATACAGGAATTCCCTCACCACTTTCAGTGAGGGAGATGGAAAAGAAACATTTCTGACAGAGAAGTCACAGAACATTCAGAAAGAAGAATATAGTACATTTGGAGCTAAAGCCTCTGGCTATGCAATGAAATTACAGCTGTGTAGCATCTTTTAATCACAAGAACCCCAGAATGCTGCTCTTTAGTCATGAGAAAGTTCAAAACCATTAGTGTGAATTCCCACAGAGCGTTACTAATGAAGTGATATGATCTGTGTGAATGCGACTGGAAACATTTCAGTTGAGACAGCAGTCTGCTTAAAGAAGGGATTGCAAAAAAAACCCTTGTTAAGCACTATATTGCTATCCATTTATCACGAATAGCAACTTTTTCCAATCAAAATTTTTCAGCTTGACAGCATTCAAAGCCTAGTTTTATGAAACTATTACAGTTTGAGGGAAATTTCTGAACCACTATATCTAACCTTCTGTGTCTAGCTGGAATAGTAACTATATCACAATTTACACCTCTACATGTTTGTACAATTTATCTTACCATGGTGTTTGTGTTTGGCTGTCCTAGAGTGCTGGTATTCCCAAAAGAAAAGCCAGTGTTCTGCGTTGTTGTAGCTTGTCCAAAGGGTTTGTTAAACAGACTGGTAGTCTGAGATTGCTGACCAAAAAGACCCCCTGTTGTTCCTGTTCCAAAGCCAGTTGTACCTACAACATGCAAAGAAATTGGTTAAAAGGCCTCAACTCAAGCACTTATCCAAAATTATTTGTTTCCATACTCAGTACATTCAGACATGAAAAAAAGATGCTTGAATTCGACAGAACAGCAAAACATGCAGCGTCATCAACCCAGCACGGCATCTGCACTCAAATCAAAGTAGTTCTTGTTACACATTCTTTCAGGTTCTCCTTGCCCTAAGAGTCAGCGTGAACCTAACATCCAAGAATTATTAGCAAACACACTTCACAGATAGATCTGACCAACAGGATACCCTCTTTGCCATGGTCAGCTTGTTGTCCATCGTACCAAGAAAACCGTACCATCAACATCTGAAAAGAGCTGATTGAGCAAGAGGTGGACTGACAGCCAGAGAACTGAAGATCAGCTCCCTAAATTACTGACGCTATTCTACAACCCATACAACTGCTACGGAAGCTTCTCCCTGAGCTTGAAACTTTTCCCTTTCTTTCCCCAAAGGGAAAAGAGCTATTTATGTGCGATGGGGTAAAAATGGCACACACACGTACTAGAACTTCTGTTCTTGCTTTCACAACTGTCATCGGTGTCTCTGCAGGGCTTGGTGCTTTCTTTGGAGTTAAATGCAAGAGAAATACACAAAGTCCAACAAGACCGTCACGCTGGGCAGTCCACTTATTTTAAAGAACCCTACTGTTGTGAAGCGCAGAGAGTTATGGTCACCTGTATGTTGATCTTACCCAAAGAGAGCAGCTTAGCTCAACCCGCAAGGGCCTCAAGCAAGCCCAAAGATTAAACCTAGCAATGCCTATCATTAAGGACAGGCCCACTTCTGACCTAAGACAGTACAGCCTTTCTTATAGCAGTTAAACACCTGTGCTTTTACTGCGTGCTGCAGGATTTTGATCTTCTGTTCACAGTCTCTAATTCCACATAAATACAAATATCCACTTACATTCAGGTTTGCAGCAGAAGTTAATTTTCACACTAAAATAGAATGTGTTTCATCTTCTCAGCAACATTTGTTTCACACTAAGTTCAAAAAGGTCCACTAACTGTTTAGTTCAACTGGCCTGCAACTACCAGACATGCAAGTATTTTTGTAAAACACAAGTTACTTATTTCACACTTGGCATTTACTCTTGGTCCAAGGACACCAAGATGGACAGTGTGAAACCAAGATGGCCCAACATTTAACAGGTTTGCATTCTAACCCTGATCTACTTGTGAAAAAAGTTCCTGACAAAGTCTAATCAGGCCACTAGAAATTAACAGGTCCATTTCCAGGGAATTTATGCCCACTCTGATTAGTGGTGGAATCTAGACTTCACCTTTAGGCAACCGATTCTATCACTCTAGCAAACAGTAACGACCTTCTAATGGTTGTACTTCAAAGGGTTGTACTGGCTCACACAACCTGTCTGACTTTCCTGGAAAGCCAGATGCACTAATGAACTGTTTTCCAGCACATCTTCAGGGATGCAGAGGATGTGTACAACTACTAAATACTAAGTAAATAGAGATCTCTATAGCAGAGAACCTCATTGCTGAATGTTGGTAATACAACTAGACAAATTATGAGTTCAGACCAGCGTTTTCTCACTTTATTAGTGAATTTTAAATAGCTTTAACGGAATATTTGCATTTGTAAGAATGAAGAATATCCAGCAACAGTAAAGACAGCAGACAGGCAGTACTTACTAGTTCCAAAAGCAGTTTTATTCTGTCCGTATGAAAAGCCTGTGTTAGTGGTAGAAGAGCCAAAGAGTCCTGTAGCTGTGCTTGATGTAGCAGTAGAAGACCCAAACAAGCCTGCAGCTGCTCCGGCTCCTACTGGATTTGAGGGCCCCTTCCTATTTGCCTGGTAGTCTTCTAAACGAAGTTCCTAGTAAAGGAAAACCCAGTTCTCTTTACCCATTCTTTTTATATGGAATAAGGTTAGAACAGTGTCATTAGCATGTTTACACAAAATTTAAGTTTACTCCAAGATGAAAGTACCAAGAAAAACCGTAACATTAAAAAAAAAGGGGGGGGGGGCCACTGTAAACAGGACCTAAATTTAGAGGTACTGCTGCAGTTCATATTTGGGCTTAGATTTTAGTTCTAAGAGCTTTTTCAGACATTTTCATTAGATTGCCTCTTTTAAAGTATCAAACAAGTTAACAGAAAGGCTTCAGGGTTAGATCTTTGGAAACATTAGTTTATATTCAAGAGCTGTGAGTTTTGGCTGTGATATTATCACAGCAATGCAGGATTGCTCCTAACAGGAGCTCTCTCTTCTCGAATGTGTTGAAATAAAACTTCAAGTCTTCAGGAAGTGCAGCGCTAAGCATTTAAAAGCAAACCCAACTAATATAATGATGCATGAAGCGTTTTACTTGGTGCCGCCTCTACTCTGCGAGCAATGCAGATATTCAGTATCGTTCTCATATTAATGAGCCCAGAAGGTGCTTATTACAGCCTAAAAAAGCCCTGCTAAAACAATGCTAATTAACAGTCAAGCAAGACAAACGCGTTTAAATACTTATTGACTGACCTCAAGGGATTTGCTTTCATACTCCTTCATAGCAGTAATGCACTGGTGCTTGGTACTGATGTTAGTGCTAACTCCAGAT
Organism: Apteryx rowi; assembly: GCF_003343035.1. NCBI lineage: Eukaryota > Metazoa > Chordata > Aves > Apterygiformes > Apterygidae > Apteryx > Apteryx rowi. Next base: position 36,924 of record NW_020451263.1, read on the forward strand.
TTTACCATAGTATCTGAGCCAGTTGGTGGCTGCAAGAGAAGAGGTTAAGATAGCAAGTTTGAAATCCACGTAGGTTTTCATTAACACGGTTAGTATTCTCCTATCGGATACTGTTAAAGCCTAAATTTAGTACAGGAATAGTTTTAGCATTATCCATACAGCTGTGATCTCACCCAGTGATGAAGCATTTTCAATGGCAATCCACAGTGGAATTTACCCTAGTAACACCCAGTTAACAACTTTAAAAATAGTTTACCTAAGTTTGTGATACAAATCCTCCAGCTATTCAGGGATTTTATCATCCCTAATATCTTTTTTTACTATCCTGTGGAGAAGTATACACCAATGCCCTCTGAGAGCCTGTTCAAGTTGGTCATCACAATTCTGTCCACACCCAGGAATGACAAGCAGAAAGTCTCTATCTGATAAATCAGCTCACGCAAGTCTCAGCCCTCCTTGTTTCTCGACTGAACAAGTATTTCAGAAAAAGAATCCCTCTCCGTCAGTCATTAGTTACCCCATTTCCGCGACAGCTCCTTTTCCAAGCCATCCTTCACTTTCAACTGCCAAAGAACCTTCAAGTTTTGTTATTCTACCCTTTCTTAAAGGGAACTCATACAGAAAACACATAGGGAACAGGTCTTCAAATTTCAGTTTACCTTTCCAGATCCAGGCTAACTTAGGAGAATTACATTTATTTTGACTCACACTCCAAAATGGCTTTAGGCCCTGTTGCTATTAGATTTATTTAACCTTGATCACATTGAATTCTGTAGTACTTCCAGCCCTCTTGAGAAGGCTCAGTTTTAAGAGCTGGTTTACAGTTGCATTAAAGCTGAAGCGGTAAGTTTGACAAGTCTAGATAGAGCGCTGCTTCATGGTGTTTGAGAAGCCTGTCAAATTCAGAACAAAGAACTCTACTACTTTCGAATTAATTATACATCTTATTTCCACTGCAACAGTTCTACTAATGGGCATGTTTTCAAGCAATTTTAGAGCACTGCACAGCTGCATATGAATTAACTGTAGAGTAGTTTACACAGAAAACTGCAAAATTTAACGTTTCCTATAAAAACAGGTTAGATTAAGAAAGAAAAAGAAAACTTACATTAAACTTAATAGTGGTGCCAGTTGGAGCAGCAGTAAAACTAGTTGGGCCAAAAAGAGAGCCAGATGTACTCCCAAAAGGGTTGGAGGTAGTGTTAGTGGTTCCAAAGAGACCTCCACTGCTGGTACTAGTTCCAAAGTCTAAAAGAAGAAAAAAAAAAAAAGAAAGAAAACACCAACCTAGAGCCAAACTCCAAATATTCTATTCAAATGAGAAAATAGCTGGGAAATGAAAGAAACTGCTACTAAAAATTTATAGCAGGGCAGGAAACCTACAGCAGAATGCTGCATTAGCAGACTGTAGAGGATTGCCCTCTAATTCATCACCTCGGGGAGCACTAGAATAACCACCGCAGCCAGTTCCACTCTGCTCCTGACAACATTGCTAAGAAAATGATGTGTATACAGGGAATCAGTGAGATTTCTTTCCTCTTCGCAGAAGGGTCTGCAAGTCGTTGCTTCTGCTTCAGGGAATTACAGTAGAATTTAAGAGGCATTTCAAACATCCTAGTGCCAGAAGCAAGCCAGCCGTAACTGCTCTACAACAGCAGAATAAAAAGCTAGAATGAAACGGACCCAAAGGACTTTTAAGAATAGGAAATGCTGGCTGATTACCATTTTCAACTTACTTAAAATTCACGTCTAGAATCATAGCTACCGATTTTGTAGCATATTGGTTCAGTTTTGGATACTGTGGATGACAGCAAGTATCGTCAATATATCCTTCAGGGACAAGGCGGGGAGGGACCCACCTTAACACTTGTGTCAAATCCACACATGTATCCAAAGCTCTGCGCTCTTCAATCAAAGAAAATAACCAGTACTCAAAGAAACGCAGCAGTTTTACTCACTTCCAAACCCAGCTGGCTTATTCTGTGCAAATGCATTGTTTTGAGAGGAGAAGAGACCTCCGCCAGTGCTGGTGGTTCCAAACAAGCTGTTTGACGTTCCAGTTGACGCTCCAAACCCAAAGCCAGTGCTTGTGGAGGAGGTGGCTGGTTGATTAAATGTAGTTGAACCAAATAATCCTCCTGAACACAGAAACAGACTATTAATCATTTGCAAAGATTGTTTAGCTTTTCTTTTTTCTGTTTAGTAACATCCCTCTTTCAGTATTGTATTCTGCACTACAACCGTAACACAGCAATACCTGGTTTTGTCTGCGTGCTCCCAAAGAGGCCTCCAGTATTATTGTTCGACCCAAAGGCTGATGTTCCAAATGCTCCTCCACTTGTAGTACCAAAGCCAGCATCTGAGACACAGCATTACAGTTTAGATGAAAGCGTATTTTAAGCATGCCTACTAGGAGCTAAACATTGTTACCGTCTTTTGAACCTTCGAAAAGGAGTCTGCACGCAACTATACATCTCAGGCTCACGTACATAAGTGTTATATTTAATATTTATACAGCTCTTAAAGCAAAAGGCTACAACGGTTAGCATCAGCTGTTGCTACAGAGCGTAAAGACACTCAATTCTGCTAATCTGCAAGATCTCCATGACTAATTACAGCACTCAAAAGTTGTTTTTTATACCTATGTTTGGGAACAAGATTAAGAAGAACAAACAGATATTGTAAATACCACAGCAAACTTTCAGCCATTAGAGCAGACTATAAATCAATGCATGTACCCCATTTATTAAGGGGGAAACACAGTAATTGTGTTATAGCTCCAGAAAAAACTTCAACTGCATGCTTTTTCCTTCCATGTCTTCCCAATGTATCCCAGCCCTGATTGAAAGAATCTTCTCCCCCAGGACTGCCTTCATCTAAGCATATGAGTTTCCACTCCTTTTATGAAGGAAAGTTTCACTGACTGCATGCAGAATTCTGGTATCTACCCAAATTAAAAGCTTGTGTTAGTAGAGGAGCCTAACACTGCTGAACCCAATTCACAAGTCTGTTTCCTATCACTGCAAGGCAAGTGAGTTGGACACCCTAGCGATATTCCAGTTCTGTCACACCCAAATAATCACCCCGTCTATTTGACTCTTTAGCTGCACCTCTAAGAAAAAAAAAAAACAAAAAAAAAAGTGTACTGAAAAAAGTCACGCCACAAGCTTAGAAGCATTACTTACTTTGTCCAAAAGTTGAAGTTGTCCCAAAGCCAGTGCTGCCTCCAAACGGAGTTCCAAAGGATTTGTTAAACATTTTCAGGATGTATTAGTTTTTTCTAAACCTAGAAAAATGAATTCAGCATTTATATAAAGCTTACTTTGAAAAGTTATTTTTCGTCTTCCTCACTGTTTGATGTAAGCAATCTAATTTGAGTACTTAAAGCACAATATGCATGAAAGCAAGATTTAAGTTCATGCAGATAGTCAGAATTCTAAATAAGAACACTAACACTTTAGTAGCATCACAGAACCTCAGCATCCTTAAAACAATCCTTGCAAAATCAATCAGGAAGCTAAGCCAAGTAAAATATTAGCTGACTAATACCACGTCTCAGTAATATCAGAGGTAGTGGATACTGCGATACTGTTCCCACCATTCTGCTAACAGTCTGACAGGGACCTGTTTCCATGAGCTTGGAGTATAAGAGTTTTACACATATCAAGATTTCATCACAAGTTGCTGTACTTCCACGAGGAAGCCACTGAGTTTCTTTTCCCTTGGCTACAGAGAATTTTTTTTTCTGTTTACAGGAAGAGACAGTAAAAATCAATTTTGCCAGTGGTGTCTGGATCTCCCAAGCATCAGCAGAACGGAGGTCTCACTGGCAGCATGTCATGGGGATGGGAGGTAACTGCAGACACATCAATAGAGGAGAACTGCAATTTTAGCCACAACCCTCTATGATGGACTGGAGCTACAGTTTGTTACATTTGTCTTTCCTGTCACCTTAACACTCATGTTTGCTCAGTCACCTGCGTGCCTGAAAGACCACCCCACTAAAACACTCCTTTAAGAACACACACAAGGACCTGCATTGTACAACGGCTGTTTCTGTGATGCTCCCAAGACCTTCCACGACCAATTTTCTGTTAAATCCTACCCGCCAACTACTTTAAACAAGACACAAGAAATGAAGGAAGTGCACTGCATAGGTATTACAGGAACACACCTTCCATCAACTTTTGATTTATCGCTCACAGACTACCAGAATTTTCTTACTGCCACTAAAGAACTTAAAAAGCCTTTGCCTTTTAGAAAGTTTTACACTGTTTATGCAGAGACCCAATTTACCCTTACAACACCTACTGATTTATTCGCAGACACATTTAGTAATGCTACCTCGCTCCAATCTCTTTTTCAAGTGCAGACACAATGTAATACCTTTTTCAACACTATCAAGCTAAGAAAAAAACCACACAATAGATCGTCAACCATGATCTAGTCAGCACAATCTGTAGCCTTTTCCTGTATCAGGGCTAACAGATGTTTTTAATTACTCCACCATTGAAAATACCAGTATTATCTAGGAAAGTTTTCACTGTTGGTAGCATTAGTTAAGCTACAGCAGTGCAGAACTACTGTATTTTCCCCACAGAAAAATGTGAAACATGGCCAATACCAAGAATGTTTAAAGTACTACTCATTACTGGATTAGGATAATTGTTTAATACAATTACACTAATCTTCAGCATTTCAGCTTTTTAAAAAAATCCTTCAAGTTTCTCAGGAGTCTTAACATCTAGGATGGCAATAAACTGCTTGGAAGTATTCTCTGCTCACCAGCAACTTAAATAAAACTCTGAAAATGACACCTTTACCTATCCCCAGGTTAGACAGCTTCTCTATAGCCCACTTATTCTAACTACTTTTATATCCTTCTAATAAAAGGAAGCATGCACCACAGAGCACTCAATTACTCCAGTGTAAGTCACTAAATCCATCTGCCTGCTCATGAAATTAGGCGTGTTCTGCAAAACACTGTCTGTAGCCTGTTTCTGGTGAAATGATTTCCTAAAAACCTATACCACCTTCTGGGAATAGCCAAGTCTAGATTTTGAGCAGCCACTGGTGCCCATCGTACTTTTGCAGCATCCCAATACTAGTGGAGACTAAAACAGTTAAGAACAAAACAGTATCCAACTCTTATATCAAACAGTAACCAAGAAGATATTTTGGGTAATCATCAACTATTCAAAACACTAGTAAATCCAACAGTATGGTGAAATTTTGTAGTGTTAAGACTCTTTCCACTCGCACATATAAGGCCTTACTCACTTCATTATATAACGTAAGTAAAATGATTGTGGGATAAGTAAGAAAAAACTCATTTGAAGAAGTATTAGAAAACTCTCAGACTAAAATTGGCCTCCTGGAACAGAGCACTGCTTGTCACAAAATATGATCCCTTCCACGGGATGCAAGGTAATGCTATATCTCAAAGCGTATTAGAATTCTTCCTAACTTCCTCTCCCAAAGCTTCGGCATTCTGCACAATCTCCCAAGTGCAGGTCCAATTCTTCCATAAGCACATTCCCACTGTGGTGCCAAGGCCATCGTGTTTTGCTATCTAGCAGAATCTAGATTCGGACAGTGGGACAAAATGCAGGGCCATGTCCTCTCTGTTTCTTCAAAAATCTAAACTTCTCTGTTCTACCAAAACCGTGTGTAGCTTCCAAGAACATTCATCATCCCCCCCACCTATCTCCCAAAACTTCAAATTTAATGCATTCTCCATCTGTTAATTGTGTGATTACATCTCCTTTTATGATGCCTAAAAAAGATTCTACCTATTATTCTTCACTTCTAAGATGCAAATTATCTGGATTCCCAAGCTGAGTGCACTCTAACACCTTGAATTTTACATCCACCTCAAATGCATTCTTACCTGTTTCTCTACACTTTGTTTTTGCTTCACAAAAACCCTCTGCTTTCAGTCTTCCCCTTATTTATGCCATTAATTTTTCAAAACCAAACATATTGAGGATTGTTTAATATCAAATTCTCTTTATGCTTTCTCAAATTCCTTCTGAAATAACTTTCTAAACAGCAAACAAGCTTCAAAAACATTCAGGTTTCCCACTTGCTTTGAAACTTCCTCATTCTCCCTCGGCACCTCCTCTTCCTTAATTATTGACTCTCAGAATCTCAGGTTTGACAAGCTACCACAAAAATATAGCTCAATCTTCATTAAGTTACTAATGCCTTGGATAGCTAACTACTATGTAGCACCTTTAATATTACTAACCTAGGTCAGTGGCATGGGAACACCCTATAGAGACAACTGTCTCTCTATCATGCATTTAAAATACAGCACTGAACAAATCTACTCTGAGCTGTTCCACGAAAGCATATTTGAAGTAGAAGCACAAGTAGTATCCAAAAAGCGAAAAACAACAGAAGTAGCATTAGTAAGAGGAGATTTTTTTCCAAAATACTTCTCTTCCATTTGCTAGACACACAAATCAAGTCCCGCACCCTATTCAACTCTCGACTGAAGGACAGCGATTCCCTCACTCCTACTGAGGAAAAGGGCTTTAATTACAGTTCTACGGCAGCATAACATTGGCCTCAAACCACGTGCAAAAAAAGCCTCAACTAAGACATCCGAACAGGATTTAGAGTGAATAACGTGCTAACGTATTTGCGGTCACACTCCGAGATATCCATCGCGTTAAAACCCTGGAAACAGGGCTGCACCTACGCGACAGAGTTTATAGGCAACATGACAGACGTGCAGCAGCGCCGAGGACAGAGCGCTCGGCTGCCCCCCGCGCCCCACGCCGCGGCCGCCCCGACGGACTCCCGCACCGCCGCCAATTCTTACGCCACAGGCGGCGCAGCCCAGCACGGGCCGGCCCCGCCACCCGCGGGGAGCGCGGAGCCGAACCGGCGGCAAAAGTCACCCCGCAGCCAGGCGGCCAGGCCCCTTCCCCGGCGGAGGGGGCGCGACGGCCGCTGCCCCGCGCAACGGGCCCTGCCCGCCGCGGCTCCACAC
>NW_020451263.1:45777-67266 GCF_003343035.1 Apteryx rowi
CCCGGGGGGGGGTCACTGGGGCTGTGCACTAACGCGCTGTGCGGCAGCAGCAGCGGCGGCTCTGTCGCGGAAGGGGCCGGATAAAAGGTCCCCGGCCCGAAAGAGCTCACATGTCCTTCCGGCCCCGTCGGCTCCGCCATGCGGAGCAGGACGCAGCCCCGGGTCTGCGCCGCGGCCGGACGCGGGGGCCAAAGGCGCCGCCGCCTGTAGCCCTCGTCTCCCGCTAACGGCTGCGTCCGTCCGTCTGTCCATCCCGGGGGCTGTTTGGATGCAGGATCCCCATCCGACACCCGCTTGTTATTTTCAGGTCCGTCAACATGTTCCAGGTACCGCTGCCCCTGGCCCGCGACGGGATCCTCTTCCGGCTCCGTTTCACCACGCTGGCCGTTGGCACCGTGTTTTGCCCGCTGTTCGGGTTCCTCTTCTGCGTGATCTGGTCTCTGCTGTTCCATTTCCAGGCGACGACGGCGACCCACTGCGGGGTAAGCGGCTCTCGCCCCCAAAACGCGAAAGCCTGCAAAGGTCACGGCTGCTGGGCTGGGGCAGCCGGCGAGTCCGGCGTGGCGGGAATACCTCTCTTGCTCCGGCCTTTCCCACCCGACGCGTGGGAAATAATAATGACTATAATAAAAGGTAGAACTGGTGAAGGTGCAGATAAATACGTTGTCTCGTGGAAGAGTTAGCCCAGCTTTTGGAAAAGGAATCCCTCTCGGATCCACTGGAGCTCCTTGGAGGAGTCACAGGCGCGTTCCTGGGGGAGGTCTGGTTGAGAGGGCCCACTCGGATCTCCAGAAGGCTTCGGATCGGATTCCTCGCCAAGGCTCTCAAGCAGCTGTGGCGCAAGCGGGAGAGTCTTTGCCTGGACGAGCACCTAGTGAAAAGGCAGGGATGGAGGGCAGGAGCAGGTGGTCGGTTCTCACAGCGGCAGGAGGTGGCCCCAGGGTTTCGCGGCGGTCCGTGGTCTTCCTTGTGCCCGTACGCAGCGGGGTGACGCAGGCTGGTGGCGACGGCAAGGCGCTGGAGCAGGAAGGGTGACGCAGGCTGTCGGGGCCTTACAAAGCTGAGTGACCAAGCAACCAAACGCCAGAGCGGTTCAGCGTAGAGGAATAAGGGATGTGCGTGTGGACAGGCGCTCCTGACCTCCGGTACAAAGAGGCGAGCTCCGAGCTGACCACCGCTGCTCCGCAGTGAGGTCTCGGAGAGCGACAGGCATTCCCGTGAAACTTCCGCTCGCTGCTCAGGAGTAGTTGGGAAAAGTAAATCGAAGCGCGGGAGTCGTTAGGAAAGGAGTGGAGCGGAGCAGGCAGCGTTGACGCCGACGTCGGCCCGTGGCTGAGACGCGTGTTGAGCAGCACGTGCGGGTCTGTCCCTTCCTCCCAGACGGCTCTACGGGAGCTGTACGGAGGAGAGCGGCAAGGATGCTCAGGGGTGTCACACAGGGATGATGAAGTAAGCAAGGATCCCTCAGCGTCAAATGGGAAGAGGTGATGAGGTAGGAGAGGCAGGAGAGAGACCTCCGAAGTCATGGCTGGCCTGGAGAGGGCCGACAGGGATCCACTGTTCACCAGGGTCGGAGCTGGAGGATGCCGTATGGCAGTGGCAGGTTCCCAGCGACCAGACTGGCTCCTCACGCACGCGGTGGTGCGTCTGTGGACTGTCTGCCCACAGGAGACTGTGGGTACACGGCTCTACCTGGGTGCCGGGAGACCAAACGAGATCACCGAAGAGTAATCCAGCGTGGATTACCTGTTACGTAGCCATCGCAGCCGGCTCGGGAAGTCCCCGAGCTCTGAAGCGTTGAGGCTGGGAGTTTATTCTGGGGCTGCATCGCTAATGCTTTTCCTGCTCTTACGTTCCTCCCCGAACAGCCCTTTTGCTCTCTGTTCCTATCGGTTTTCCCCGCAAGGGATGGGTTCACAGGACCGCGTGCCCTTCTCTCCTCTCTCTCCAAGCTGCCCCTGCTGCTTCCCGAGGCTGGCCGAGGATCCTGCACCCCGGCCGGTGCTGGAGACCGCGTGCTGGCCTGGATGGACCTTGGGGCTGAACCAGAACCGCCGCCCTGTTGCGTTTCCTGGCTTGGGAAACGGGAATAAAACCGACCTCGGCGGTCGTTTCAGCATGTCGGATTGCTGCGAGTGCGCTGGTCCGTGCCCCCTTCCCCACCGGCTGCCGTCTTTCCTCCAGGTCCCCAACTACCTCCCCTCCATCAGCGCCGCCATCGGGGGCGAGACCCCGCAGCGTTACGTCTGGCGGCTCTGCATCGGCCTCCACTCGGCGCCCCGCTTCCTGGTGGCGATCGCCTACTGGAACCACTACCAGAGCTGCCGCTGCACGCACCCCTGCTACCTGCGGCTCTGCCACTTCAACCTGCTGCTCAACCTGCTCGAGAACTTTGCCCTCCTCATCCTCACCTACGTGTCCTCCTCTGAAAACTATGGTAGGTGTCTCTTGCCGCGCTCCGCGCTGACCGGCTTGCCGGCGGCTTTGCCCGCGGTTGCCGACGCTTTGCGGAGTTCGGCTTCGCGAGAATGTTTTGGAAGTGGTCAGTTTGGAGGAAAAAAAAATCAGTAAAAATAAATAAGTTCTACTTAAAGTAATGTTTACACGTCAAAATTATACCCACAGCGTGCAGATAGAAGTTTTCTTCCTGAAACTCTTGGTTGCTGTTAATTGGCCCAAACCACAGGCTGAATTTTTGTATCGAGCCTGAAATCAGAATTTAGTGCTTGGTTCCCGCTTCTGTGCTGAGACCGTGCTTAACACTCCTTGTCGCAGCTGGGTGTACCGAGGAAAATTAGTGCCTGTTCCTGCTTTTAGCCAAGTTTTGGCTCAGAACTGGCTTCCAGCCGACGCTCCGTTCTGGCAGCCTATGAAATATCCTCACGCGAAATTGTCTGGGTGAAATTTCCCGTGTTGATCTCCGGGCGAATTAGATTTTTTTTGAGGTTTAAAATCACAGCGTGCAAAATACGATTGTGACGGGCTGGGAAATGCTCCCGTGTGGTGTCGCCTGCGATGAGATTAAGTGGAGGCGAGGACGCCCGGCAGCTGTTCGGTCCTCGGCTGCGGGAAGGCTCTGCAGGGCTTTGAGAGGACTCCAGCCGGCGAGCCAGCAAGGGGAGCTGTTGCAGAGGAAACAACCCCGCCGCTAGGACTTGCTAGCGGGATCGTTGTGTGACGGCCGATACCGCCCTCCGGTTTGGCGCCGCTGGTGAATCCTGTGTCCGGCGCTGGGCACCGCGCTCCGAGGGTGCAGGCAGAGTCTCACCAGGAGGAGGCCAAGCAGAGCCGTGAGAAGAAAGGTCGAAGCCGAGGAGCAGCGTCGAGGAGCAGCGCCTGCTCCCCGCGGAGGAGGGGTGAGGTGGGGCGCAGGAATGCGGCCGCTTTTGGGCTTAGCGGAGTATCTTCGTACCCACGGCGGAGGAGGAGACCAGGTATCAGGGAGCCTTTCCATTGCTTAGAGCAGCAAACTACCGGCACGGGCTACAGCCCCATCGCCGGGGCTCTCCAGGAGCGCTGGGAAAACACCGTGGGGTTGAGCAGATCCCGTCCCGGCACGGGACCAACCGGATGATTTCCGAGGCTCCTCCAGCCCTCCTCCAGCTCTGGGACATCAGCGTGGGGTTTTGCCCTCGAAGCCCAGGCCGGAGCAGTGCGGACGTCGTCCTGGTTTCCTGCGCAGCGGCTGTTTGGAGACGCTGCACCTCCCGCGCCAAATGGCCGGGCCGTCGTGGGATAACAGCACCCTCCAGGCTGGCGTGGCAGACCTGGCTGGCCAGGTCTTCGTCGGCCGGCCCGTTCGCTTTCGGGCTCCGGTGTGAAGAACAGAGTCCGAGGACCTGCCCTAGCCTTCGGCATCTCGGGTTCCTAGGGAAAGTCTCAGACCTTAGCTGCAGCCTCGGGTGAGGACGGGCTCAGCTTGATCATCTTTTGCAGGACACTGCGCATGTCTTCACAGCTAACAGCTGCTTTTACGGTCTCTCCTTGCCACGGTCTGTTGTCTCCTTCCCCCGAAGCTGGGGGCGAAGGGAGGGAAGCGCCGCCCCTTGCAGCGCAGTAGGGTGTCCTGGTGGTTGCTGCAGCTTGTGGACTCGGTTCCCGGAGAAAAAGCTGGGAAATTCTTTTCTGAAATAGAAGCGCTCTCTTAAAAACGACTCGCCTGAAGCTGCACGGGCTTCGCGAGCGGCTTTGGGGTCTCTGGAATTACTCTGGTCTAGGGCTGTTCCGGCCAGCTGCATTTCCAGCCTGATCCCAAATCCACTTAAGCTCAGTGATGCGCAAGAGGGCCTTGGTGTTAATGACGCGGGTAGGTAATGCAGGAGGCCGGACGGTGGTCCCTTCTCCTTCCTGGACTGACTCACTCTGCAGACCACTCTCTGTGCCTCGGTTTCCCCATCCCTGGAGCCCTAGTGATGGTGCTGGCCGGCTTTCGAGGGTGCCGGAGGTTTACACCTCCGAGGTTGTCACGCAGTTGAGCCTCTTAGGCCAGGTGCCAGAGCAGATAACGCCCCTCGGGCACCTTTGGGAGAAGCCTCCTAGGGCGCTTTATGCCCGCTGAGAAGCCAACATCCCATTCCTGCTCCTGCTTTACCGCACCTACGAGCAGCATGTCGTTAAAGCCGTTCCCCGTCTCAGCGCGGGGACGGGTGGCGTGGAGCCGTGCTGCCGTCGGCTCCTCCAAAGCCTCTGGGTCCTCGGTCTTCCGCTCGGAGTCTCTCCTCTTCCCCTTGTGCTCTTGGCTCCTTTCCATGCCCCGTTTTAACAGGAAACCTCTTGTCTTGTCGGTTCAGCAATCCACGAGAACGCCTTCGTCGTCTTCATCACGTCGGCGCTGGGCCACATGCTGCTGACGTGCGTCCTGTGGAGAATGACTAAGAAACACACAGTAAGTCCCGAGGTACAGCACCTTCGCTTTCTTCTCCGCGCACCGCGCTCCCGGCTCTCCGCTGGCCGTGCCGGGGCTTCGCCTGCCTCTCGCTCCCGAAGCAAGCGCAGCCGGGCGGTAAAACGGTCCCGGCACCGGGTGAAAGCGGCTCGAGGGAATTGCGGCTGCCAAAAGTCACGGTTTGACCCAGTTTACGGAAGCAAACCGGGGAAGAACGGTTTAATCTTCTATTTCGCCTCGAGCTGGCGTTCGAAGTACCGCCCTGCGGACGTGGTTTGCCGGCCCCGCTCCCTCGCCTGGCAGTGCCCGTTTCTGAGCCGAAACGGTGCCGGGGAATGGTGAACATGCTGGTCCTGCAGCCGGTGGGCAGCGTCAGCCCCTTTCCTCCGGGAACGGCGGTGCCCGGAGTGGTGGCGGCTCTTGTGCCGGTCGCGAGCCCGGGCGGCTGCTGGCCTGTTCCAGGCTAGCTGGGAAAGCGGCTCCTGGCGGCCGTGTTGGCCGTGGGTGGCCCCAGGAAAGGGATTCCGGAAAATCCTGGGAAGCCTCTCCTGGGCGAGGAGCAGGGGCCCTGGCGGCTGCGGAGTTCACTGCTCACGGGCACCGCCAGCCCGGCAGGGTCACTGGTGCCAGTCTGGCAAGGTCACTGGTTACTGGTGCCGGTGTGACGGGGTCACTGGTTACTGGTGCCAGCCCAGCTGGGTTACTGGTTACTGGTGCCAGCCTGGCTGAGTCACTGGTACCAGCCCAGCTGAGTTACTGGTTGCTGGCACCACCACCCCAGCTTGGTTACTGGTGCCAGCCCAGCTGAGTTACTGGTTACTGGCACCACCAGTCCAGCTGATTTACTGGTACCAGCCAGTCACCTGGTGCCTGGGGCTCTGCTCCACCGAACACGTCCCCTGGGGATGCGGGGGCAGAACGCAGGCAGCCTGTGCTGCGGGTCAGGCTGACGGCGTGCGCTGCCCAGGGCGTTATGGCTCTCCCGCCGGTGGCCTTTCTTCCCTGAGCTTTTTCCTTTTTGCTTGTCCTTTTTTTTCTTTGCAAGCCGTCTAAACCTCTGCACCTCCCGGTCCCGGCGCCGCAGCCCGGACGCCACCTCCCCGAGCGGCAGGAACCGCCGGCAGCGTTTTTCTGCACGGCGTTGCGGAGCGCCAGGAGACGCTCGAGCCCCGCGCCGCTTCCGCACCCCCCCTCGCCCGGCCCGGCCCGTCCTGTCCCGCCAGCCGCGCGCTGCCTCTGCCCCTGCGTTTTTCGCGCGCGGGGAAGGCGCGAGGCGGCCCCCGGCGCATCCGCACCCCCTTGACAGGAATCGGTCTTGCGAAAGCCTCGCGGCTCCGCGGCGCGGGTGTTGCAACCGCCCTTCTGCAAGGGCAGGAAGGTGCTGAGCAACTTGCTCGTAATGGGGAAGCAGAAACAGTTTCCAGCTGCAAGGTTGCAAGTGCTGAGCCGAAAGGAAAATAAAGCTCCGCGGGAGGGAAGGAGGAGAAAGCGGGCCGAGAGGAGGAGGAGGAGGGGAAGGGGCAAAGCGGAGCAAAGCGTTTGGGGGGGAAAAAACAACGTAACTGGAGAGCTTCCAGCCTGACCGCAGCAGCCTGGAGCCGCCTGCAAGTCTCTGTGCTTGCAAACGGCTGCGCTGGCTTCGCCCCTCTCCGCCGAGCAGCTCCGCGGCCGCCTGCATCCCTTAAACCCTTCCTTCCAAAGCCGCCCCGGTACGGCGAGGCAGCCCGGTTTTGTTTCTTGTTTGCAAACAGGTTTCTCCTCCCTGCCGGCGGCACCGGAGGGCGCTTTGCCGCCGAGATGCGCAGGGTTGATCCCCAGCTGCTTCGGCTAGAGCCGGGGGGGAAAACAGCACCTGAAAGCAGCTGCGAGGCTTAAAACCTCCTCTGCGGCACGGTGCGAACCCCCGCGGGTCCCCGAACCCCCGCGGTTTCGCCCCAGCCCGCCGCGCTGACACCCGGCGTGCAGGCTAGCAGCGGCGGCGCTGGCGGTGGTCGCCTCGCCTGAGCCCTCTATAAATATCCCCGCGCTGCGCTCGGGCTCGTGCTCGCCTTCGCCTTGGCCGCAGCAGAGCCAGAAAGGCGCTCGAGGGCGAGGCGGGCTGCGGGGCGGCACGTACGTAGCCTGGTGCTGCTGCTGCCCCCCGCCACGGACGTCTCCGCCGGCAGCCGTGGCGCCCGGGAAGTGCCGGCAAGCGTGCAGCTCCTCTTGCGTTTTGCAGCTCCTCTTGCGTTTTGCAGCTCCTCTTGCGTTTTGCAGCTCCTCTTGCGTTTTGCAGCTCTTGTCGCGTTTTGCAGCTCTTGTCGCGTTTTGCAGCTCTTGTCGCGTTTTGCAGCTGTCGGTGCATGTTGCATCAGCGTAACTTTGCCAGGGAGGCGCAGGCACCCTGGGCTGCCGCCGCCGCCGCTGCTTTCTCCTCTTCTCCCCCCGCTTCTCTGGCTCCTCGCCGCCGGCTCACCTTTGCGCGCGTGGGAAACGTGCTGCAGCTCAAACCCTGCAGGCTGCCGGACTAAATATATTTTGCCTGCGGTTTTTCTGGGCCAGACGTGCACGCAGCTCCGCGTGCCGGCTCTGCGGGGGAGCCTGCGAAACGCCGGAGCGGCTCGCGGGGGCCCCAAGACTCTCCTGCCGGGACCGTCTCGCTGCTGGCTCCGGCGCTGCCAGCCCGGTGGCCCCAGCAGGGAGAGTCTGAGGCCTGCTGAGCTCGGTGCACCTGTGCTGGGCAGCCGGGGCCGTCGTGGCGGGCACGGGGTGAGCAAACGCCGAGGTTTCTCAGCTGCTGCTGGCGCAAAACCTGCTGCCGTTCACTGCTTGTCTGCAAAGACTTCTCTGCGGGGCGTCCTGGGCGCGCTTTTCTGCCTGCCGGGACTATCTCGTGCCACCGCCGCTCAGGCGCTGGCCCGTGACGCGGGGCACGTGAGTCACCGTCGCCCCTTCCCGCGGCCCCCGGCTTCGCGGGGGATCCCGGTGCCGGCCCCTCCGGCAAGCCGGCCGCGCGCGGGGAGGAGGAAGCCCTCGCCGAGCCGGGAGGAGAGCGGCGTGCCGCCGCGGGCGCGCTCCGCCGTGGAGTCCGGGAGGGCTCGGCTGCCTTCCGGCGTCGGCCTTTGGAAGCCCCTGGCGAGGAGTTTGGCGCTGCCTTGAGTCTCCCGCAAGCAGCAGCAGGCCTGCACGGCTTGGATCTGGCGACCGGAGCAGCTGAGCCAGTGCACGGTGCAGTGCAGCCCACGCAGCACCATGCCATATGGTGCAGCATGATGCCATACGGTGCAGCGCAGTGCAGTGCCCTACATTGCAGCACAGGGTCCATGCAGTGCCGTGCAGTGCCATGCAGTGCTGTACGGTGCCATAAGCACAGTGCAGTGCCCTGCAGCGCAGTACGGGCCGTGCGGCGCAGTGCCGTGCTGCGTGGTGTCGTATGGTGCCGTACAGCGCCGCGAGGGCGATGCGGTGCCCTACGATGCAGGACGGGGCCGCGCGGTGCAGCACCGTGCTCTACAGCGCCGTAAGCGTACCGCTGCCCTAAAACGCAGGACGGGGCCACGTGGTGCAGCGCGGTGCGATGCAGCGCGGTGCAATGCGGCACAGAGCAATGCGGTGCCGTGCAGTGCAGTGCAGATCGAGGCGGCATGGTGCCGTGCAGCGCAGTGCAGAGTGATGCAGCACGGTGCCATGCAGCGCGGGGCAGGGCAGCTCGGGGCAGTGCCGGAGAGCACGGAGCCGCCGCTCGCCTCGCCGTGAGGTGAGCGGGGCACTGCCGTTGCTTTCGTTTCCGCCGCCGCAGGCTCGTGGGCAAAAAAACAAGGTTGTTTGGTGACCTGCTTTTCCGGTGTGAAACTTTACATAATGGCTGGGGCCCCGCGGCGCTTCCGTCCCGCGCCTGGGCACCGCTGCGGGGGCGCTGGGGCCGCCGGCCGCTCGCGAGCCGAGCCGGGGAAGCGCCTGGCCGAGCGCTCCCGCGGGGACGGAGGTGGTCCGACGCCAGGCCGCCCTTCCTCCCCGGGCTTTCCTCGCCCGGAGGCAGCGGCGGCGTAACGGAAAGCGTGACGGGACGCTTTGAATTTTCCTCCCGCTCGGCGATCCCCGAAACCGGGGGGGGGTTGACTCATGTGAAACGTCAGGCGCCAGGGAAATCCCCCCTCCCGCTCGGCAGCAGGAATAACGGCCCCCGTCGCGCCGGCCACGGCCGGGACGCGGGTCCTGCGCCGGGCGCAGAGCACGAGCCGCCCCCGCCGGCGGGGTCCCGGCTCGTCCCCCTCCGTGCACGCCGTGCGGGGGGTCCCGGCTTGTCCCCCCCCCCTCCGCACCCCGTGCCCGCCGCAGCGGGGACACCACCGGGGCCTTTGGCTCTCTTGCAGGAGCGCAAGTCCTACAAGTGGAAGCAGCTGCTCTTCTTCTTCACCTTCGTCACCTTCGCCTTTGCCGTGTGCGTCTACTTCCACCACAACTGGTACTGCGGCCCCGGAGGTGAGCGGTCCCGGGGGGAGGGGGGGGTCCGTCCTTCTCCTCTGGGCTGCGCGGGCGGCGTTGCGGCACAGTGATGGTCCTCTGCCCCACGTCCTTGCAGCCCATGGAGGAGGCATCACTGCCTTGACCTTGGTGGTGCTTGGTTGGGCTTTCCACTAATCTGTCCTTTCCCACTCTTGGTTTACACCGTCTTCGCTTTCTTGGAGTACCTGGTGGTGCTCTCCAACATGGTCTTCCACGTGACCACCTTCTGGGACTTGCAGCCCACGGAGGCGTCACCGCCTTGACCTTGGTGGTGCCCAGTTGGGCTTTCCGCTAACCTGTCCTTTCCCCTTCCCAGTTTACACCGTCTTCGCTTTCCTGGAGTACCTGGTGGTGCTCTCCAACATGGCCTTCCACATGACCGCCTTCTGGGACTTCGGCAACAAGGAGCTGGTGGTGAGCTCCGCCGTGGAGGACAAGCACTTCTAGCCGGACCCCGTGGCAGCCTGGCCCCGGCGCCCCGCTCTGCCCGTGCCGCGCGCCCGTCCCGGCCGGTTTGGGGAGGAAGAGGGGAGGCTGGTGGTCCCCTCGCAGATGTGCCGGCCACTTCCCGCGGCGCTGGTCGGAGAGCCGCCCCGGGAATGGGGATGCTGGTGGTGAGCTTGGTGCCGGGACGGCGTTCGGAGGGCGCACGGCGCCCGGGCGCGGAGCAGCCGTCCCCCGCGGCTGCGTGGGGACGGAGGGCTGGGGCCCCGGCGTGCCGGAGCGGGGCCGGGTGCGCGCCTGCATCCGCGCGCGAATCCGGGCTGGCGGACGTCCCCCCTGCCTGCATGCTCGTGTGGCGTTTTGCCGTGGGACCGTGTACTTCCACTGGTTTTGAGGGGGCAATAAAGCACTGGATATTTTTGTGACGTGGGATGATGCGGATCCTGCTCCTTGGGGCTGGGGACGTGGGATGTGGATCCTGGTCCCTGGGGCTGGGGATGTGGGGTTGCAGATCCTGCCTCTTGGGGCTGGGGATGGGGGATGTGGATCCTGGTCCCTGGTGCTGGGGATGTGGGATGCGGATCCCACTCCCTGGTGCTGGGGATGTGGGACGTGGATCCTGGTGACTGGAGCTGGGGACATGAATGCGTATCCCACTCTCTGAGGCTGGGGACATGGGACATGGATCCCGGTCTCTGGTGCTAGGGATGTGGGATGCGGATCCTGCTTTCTGGGGCTGGGGACATGGATGCATATCCCACTCTCTGGGGCTGGGGACATGGGACACGGATCCCGGTCCCTGGTGCTGGGGATGTGGGATGCAGATCCCGCTTTCTGGGGCTGGGGACATGGATGCAGATCCTGGTGCAAGGTTGGGGATGTGGATGCAGATCCTGGCCACTGGAGCTGGGGACATGGGTCGTGGATCACGATCCCTGGTACGGGGGACGTGGGATGCGGATCCCGCTCCCTGGGGCTGGGGACATGGCTGCAGATCCCGGTGCAGGGCTGGGGTCGCGGATCCCGGGGACAAGGCGAGGCTGGGAAAGGGCTTGCCGGGGCGAGGCGGGCGGACGGGCGGGAGCTCGCTGGGAGCGGCGCTGCGCACCCGGCGCTTCCCGGGCTGATTTCACCGCGCAGCTGGCCGGGACCCTCCGCCCGGCCCCGGGGACCGCGGACTCGGCCCCGGACGCTCCTGGGCTGGGCCGGGCCTGGAGCTCTCCACATCCCGCCCTGGATCGCCGCGCTCGGCCGGCGGGAAGCCCCGGCTGTGGCTCCAGGGACGATGAGGGGCCGCGTGCAATGTCCCTGCGTCCACCCCTGCCATGTCCCCACGTCCACCTCTGCCTTGTCCCCTGCCCACTCCCAGGTCCCTGTGTCCACCCCTGCCATGTCCCCACGTCCACCTCTGCCTTGTCCCCTGCCCTCTCCCAGGTCTCTGTGTCCACCCCTGCCATGTCCCCTGCCCATTCCTGCCATGTGCCTGTGTCACCGTGTCCCCCCGTCATGTCCCTGTGCCACCCCATGTCCTTGCATCCACCCCTGCCATGTCCCTGTAACCACCCCTGCCATGTCCCCATGCCACCCTATGTCCCCATGTCCACTGCTGCCATGTCCCTGTGCCACCCCCATGTCCCCCTGCCACCCCTGCAATGTCCCCATGTCCACCTCTGCCTTGTCCCCTGCCCACCCCTGCAATGTCCCCGTGCCACCCCCATGCTCCAGTGCCACCGCACATCCCCGTGCCACCTCTTCCACGTCCCCTGCCCACCCCTGCAACGTCCCGGTGCCACCCCACGTCCCCGTGTCCCCCCGCCGAGGCGCTCAGCGCTGGCACCCGGCAGGCGCGGGGGCTGCACGGGGGCCCTGGGCTCTGTGCCGGGCCCCGGCTGGGGACGTCCCCGATGTCCCCAGGCTCCGGCCCCGGCAGACACCCCCTGTCTCCTGCCGGGGCAGAACGAGCCGGGAGCTGGGAGCATCGGTGGGGCCCGGCGCCCCGGGGATGGCGGGAGCGCGGAGGAGAGCCCGGAGCCCGGGAAAGGCCGTTTATTGAAGGAAAAGCAACGCGGGGAGGAGCTCGTTGCCGTCAAATCCGCGGCGCGATCAGCAGATCCTTCGGGAATGATCTCAGTGCAGTGAGTGTGCCGGGTCCACGGCGGGACGGGGACTGGGGGGAGCCCTGCTCCCCTTGCGACGGGGCGCGGGAAGCGCTGCCGATTGGGGGGCGCCAGGGGATGGGGGTCGCGGACAAGGACTGCGAGAGGACACCAGGCGCAGACCACCCTCTTCCTCACCGGAAAACCAACGTGCCTGGGGCGATGCTGGCAGGTCCCTGCATGGCCAGGTGTCCAGGGTGATGGTGGCAGGTCCCTGGGGCAACCTGGGCACCTGGGGTGATGGTGACAGGTCCCTGCATGGCCAGGTGCCCAGGGTGATGGTGGCAGGTCCATGGGGTACACTGGGCACCTGGGATGATGGTGACAGGTCCCTGCACAGCTTGGTGTCCAGGGCAATGCTGGCAGGCTCCTGGGGCACAATGGGCACCCGGGGTGATGGTGGCAGGTCCCTGCATGGCCAGGTGCCCAGGGTGATGGTGGTAGGTCCCTGGGGCAACCTGGGCACCTGGGATGATGGTGGCAGGTCCCTGCACGGCCAGGTGTCCAGGGTGATGGTGGCAGGTCCCTGGGGCACAAAGGACACCCAAGGACAAGGGTGGCAGGTGCCTGGGGCACCCTGGACACCTGGGGAGATGGTGGCAGGTCCCTGCATGGTTGGGAGCCCAGGGTGAGGGTGGCAGGTCCCTGGAGCACCTGGGGCGAGGGTGACAGGCCCCTGCGGAGCCGGGCATCCCCCAAACTCATCTTCCTCTGGAAGCAGGCGAATCCAGCCGGGAACGGAGCGGGTGCCGGGCAGGCAAGCGGGTGCGCGTGGGACTCTGCTGAGCTGCTGGGTCGGGAGAGCCCAGGCAGCAGCCGGCCAGCATAGGGGACCGGCAGCGACGGGAGGTGGCGGAGAGGGTTTGGGACATGCCGGCACGGCCTCGTCTCAGGAATTCTGCGCTGGGACTGGAAAGGCAGCACCCGAAAGCAAACGCTGGAAGCCGGGGTGGGGGTGGGGGTGCAGGGGCCACGCGGAGGAGGACAGGACCGGACCCTGGGGACTCCCGGCGTCCACCCGGGGCCAACCATGCGGACGTGGTCGGTGCTGCCCGAGCTCAGCGCTCGGCGTCTCGGGGGAGCAGCGGGACCCGGCGGGGACGGGATGATGATGGTGACGGTGGCGGCGGCGGCGGCATCTTCGTGCCTCGCTCGGCGTGGGATTTAAGCCCGGCGCGGTCCCAGCCGGCGGGGCCGCCGAGCCCGGCCGAACGCTGCGTCCGGGCAGTCCGCTTCACAAGAGGACGCAGGGCTTTTTGGGTTTGGCCGGGACGGGGTTGAGCACGGCTCTCACCGCCTCCGTGAAGACATCCTTGATGCCCTCCTGGTTGAGCGCGGAGCACTCCAGGTACTTGACGGCGTGGATCTGCTTGGAGAGGCTGACGCCCTGCTGGGTGGTGATGGGCGCCTGGTTCTGCTCCTTGAGCTTCTTCATGGTCTCGGGGTTGTTTCTCAGATCCTTCTTGGTGCCGACGAGGAGGATGGGCACGCTGGGGCAGTGGTGGCACACCTCCGGGTACCACTTGTGCTTGACGTTCTCGTAGGAGGGCGGGCTGGCGATGGAGAAGCAGATGATGAAGACGTTAGTCTGCGGGTAGGAAAGCGTCCGGAGGCGGTCGTACTCCTCCTGGCCGGCCGTGTCCCAGAGGTTTAAGTTAATAGTCCTGCCGTCGACCGTGTTCTGGGCGCTGTAGTTGTCGAAGACGGTGGGGATGTACTCCTTGGGGAAGGCGTTGGTGGTGTAGCAGATGAGGAGGCAGGTCTTCCCCACCGCCCCGTCGCCCACCACCACGCACTTGATGCTCTGCATGCCCGCGGCTCCGCTTCCCACGCCTCCGCCTTCAGCAGCCTGGAGGGGGAGAGGAGGTCAGGAGAGCGGGACGCGGCCCGGAGACGGCGCGGGCGGGCGCAGCGGGCTGCACCAAGACAGACGGACACCGCAGCCCCTCGCGGGGACGTCTGCACCGGCGGCTGCTTAGCCCCGAGGCCGGCGCGCGTTTCCCTGTTTGCCTTCCGCCGGCTCCCGGGGCAATTTTGATTGATGGCCGCATCCCGCTGCCCTTCCCGCTGGGGGCGGCGTCGGAGCCGTGCGCTGCCTCCTGCCACCCATCCCGCTGCTGGGAGCAGGGCACCGAGGGCACCCGCGGCGTCACCAGGATGGGGGGGACGCCGCAGCATCACTGGGATGGGGGGGACACTGCAAAGTCATTGGGATGGGGGGACGCCACAGCATCACCAGGATGGGGGGGACACCACAGCATCACCAGGATGGGGGGGACACCACAGCAGCACTGGGATGGGGGGGATGCTGCAACGTCATTGGGATGGGGGGACACCACAACATCATTGGGTTGGGGGAACACCACAGCATCACCAGGATGGGGGAACACCACAGCATCACCGGGACAGGGGGACACCGCAGCATCACTGGACACCACAGCATCACTGGGATGGGGGGGGGGGACACTGCAGTGGCACCGGGTCAGGACGGCATCGGCCCTTGGCGCAGGAACCAGGGCCGGCCCCGCGTGGCTCCCCGCAAGGGGACGGGCGCAGGTGCCCCGTCCCCGCACCACGGTCCCTGCCCGTTCGCACGGGGAAGCGGCTCTTCTTCCCGTGCACGGGCAGGATGCGCAGCATCCCGGCGCCGCCGTGCCTCAGTTTCCCCATTGCACGGCGCCGTGCCTCAGTTTCCCCGTTGCCTCCTTTTGCTCCCTGCTCCGGGCGCAGGCGCCTGCCCGGCGCAGCGGCTCACGGACGGTTTCCTTCCACGGGACGCAGCGACGGGGTCTGCGGCTCGCGGGGCTGCACACGCCGCTGCGCCCGGGCGGGGGGCCGGCACCCGGCACCGGGCACCTGGGGGGACCGGCAGCACCGGGGCACRAGGCGGCAGAGGGGCAGGGTGGTGGGAGCAGCGTGGGAGCGATGGGAGCAGGAGCAGGGCGATGGGAGGAGGATGAAGGCAGTGGGAGCAGGATGATGGGATCAGAAGAAGGACGATGGGAGCAGGATGGGGGCGATGGGAGCGGGAGCAGGATGACGGGATCAGAAGAAGGACGATGGGAGCGGGACGATGGCAATATCTCCCACGGAGCTGCTTTGCACGGAGGCGCTTTGGGATGGAGCTGGCCGAGGAGCCACGGGCTGGAGCCGGAGCAAAGCCAAAGCGCCGGCCGGGGCCCCGGCTGAGTCAGGGGCTGCTCGGGATGAGGCCGGCGGCCGGCGGGAGCGGAAAGCCTCGTGCCTCTTACGGCATCGCTCCGAAGGGGAAACGCTCCGGGGAAGAGCTGGGGGAGGAGGCCGGAGAAAGCGAGCAGAAGGGGAGAGAGCAGGGAAGGGGCTGAGCTGGGGCCCTCGGGGGCTTTCGGGGAGCGGGGAYGAGCCGGAGCTGGAGCCAGACTGTGCTCCGGCTCCAGCTGGGAAAAGCGCGGAGCCACCACGGCATCGTGAGCGGCCTCCTGCCCCGGCCGCTGCCTGCAGCAGTGCTGAGCCCTGCGGGGCTGCGGGACCCAGTGCCCCTCACCGTGGCCTCTGGGCAGGCGCTGGCTGAGGAGGGGAGGAGAGGCAACGGCGAGCCGGGAGCTCCCCGCACCCCTGCCAAGCCTCCGCCGTCATGCAAAGCCTTTCCTGGGAAGGCGGCAATGGCCGAGGCCGGGCTCGCCCTTCCCGTGGGATTTGCATCCCTATCTCGGGCCGGGCGGAGGCCGCCTCCGCCCTCGCCGCGCTTCCCGCTCGTGCCGGGCAGGCGCAGCCCGGCCAAGCTCCTGCCGCTTTCCGGGCCCGGCCTCGTCCCTGCGGCACCTTTAACGCCTTGGTGCCACCAGGGCATGCGGAAGGGGGGGCAGCACCGGCCGCCCTTGGGATGCCCGGACCTTTCCCCGGGCGGCAGAGCGGCGCGGCCGTGCAGCGCCCCAGTGCAGCTGCGCACTGCACATCCCTGCTGCTCCTGCAGTGCTCATCCCTGCTGCGCATCCCTGCTGCACATCCCTGCTGCTCCTGCAGTGCTCGTCCCTGCTGCACATTCCCACTGCTCCCCACTGCACATCCCCGCTGCTCCTGCAGTGCTCATCCCTGCTGCACATCCCTGCTGCACATCCCTGCTGCTCCTGCAGTGCTCATCCCTGCTGCGCATCCCTGCTGCTCCTGCAGTGCTCATCCCCGCTGCACATCCCTGCTACTCCTGCAGTGCTCATCCCTGCTGCGCATCCCTGCTGCACATCCCTGCTGCTCCTGCAGTGCTCATCCCTGCTGTGCATCCCTGCTGCTCCTGCAGTGCTCATCCCTGCTGCACATCCCTGCTGCACATCCCCGCTGCTCCTGCAGTGCTCATCCCTGCTGCACATCCCTGCTGCTCCTGCAGTGCTCATCCCTGCTGCACATTCCCACTGCTCCCCACTGCACATCCCTGCTGCTCCCCACTGCACATCCCCGCTGCGCTGCAGCGCCTGCCCCGTCGCACCCTGCAGGGCCTCCCGTCGCCCCGCCGCGGCCGCAGCGCCCCGGCCGGCGTCAGCCCGGGGTGAACGTCCTCGGCCCGAAGGCGGCGGAAACAGGATGAGGAAGAGGAAGAGCGTCCGAGCGCGGCTGGGTTTGCCCTGCTGCCCGGCCCCGCGACACCGCGGCCRCGGCGCTGCCCCCGTCCCGTGGCGGGGATGCGTCCCCCCCCCCCAACCTCGCGTGGCCCTGCTCCGCCGGGATTCGGGGAGTTTGGCGAGCGGATGGGGCCCGGGAGAGCGGGGCCCCGGGCGACTCATCGCGCCATTTTCCCCTCGCGCCGCCGCCCTCCGGCACGGGAGAAACGACTCATGTCCTGCGCGGCAGAAAAGGAGAAGCAAAACCTTCGCTCTGGTTCTCACATGCCACCGTCCGTCCGTCCGTCCCCCCCCCCGCCGGGTTTTTCCGCCGGGGGGGGAAGAGAGCAGCTGCCAGGCGCTGCCACGCTGCTCCGCGCCGGCCCCCCACCCAAGCACTGTGCACTGCACCTGCTGCACCGTGCACTGCGCCCACTGCGCCCACTGCACCGTGCACCGCTCACTGCGCCCACTGCACCGTGCACCCCACCGTGCACCGCTCACTGCGCCCACTGCACCGTGCACCCCACCGTGCACCATGCACCGTGCACCGTGCACCCCACCGTGCACCGTGCACTGCGCCCGCTGCACCATGCACCCCACCGTGCACTGCTCACTGCGCCCACTGCACCGTGCACCCCACCGTGCACTGCACCCACTGCACCATGCACCCCACCGTGCACCACTCACTGCACCATGCACCCCACCGTGCACCATGCACCCCACCATGCACCGTGCACCGTGCACTGTGCACCCCTACCATGCACCGCGCATCCCACACTGCAGCCCCGACACGCACTGCGCACCCTGCGCTGGGCACTGCACGCTCCCACCACACAGAGGGGACCGAGGGCCCGGTCCGGCCTTGCTCCAGCGGGAATGCGGCCACGGCTATACCGGCACGGCAGTGCTCGCCACCACGCACGGGCTCCTTCGAGCACCTGTAGCGCTCCCGGCTGCATGCAAGAGTCGCCAACGTGTCCGCAACACCCGACCCTCGAGGCCGTCCTGCCTGCAGCCCCCTCCCCGGCACGGGATTTCGGAGACACCCTCGTGGGGCAGCGCCGCCTCTCCAGCTCATCCCGACAGCTCTGGGGGGCTGGAGGGGCCCTTGCGACGTGCTGAGGATCCGGCAAAAGCCATTCCTGGCAGTGCGAGGGCTCTGGAGGTGGGAGATGAGCAAACGATGGATGGGTGCATGGATGGATGGGTGGATGGTTGGATGGGTGGCTGGATGTATAGATAGATGAATGGATGGATGGATGGATGGATGGTTGGATGGATGGATGGATGGATGGGTGGCTCGATGACTAGATGGATGGGGGGATGGCTAGATGGTCAGGTGAATGGATGGATGGATGGGTGGGTGGATGGATGGATAGGTAGAGGGATGGGTGGATGGCTGGAGGGATGTATGGCTAGATGGATGGGTAGGTGCACGAATGGATGGATGGATAGTTGGATGGATGGACAGATGGATAGATGAACGGATGGATAGCTAGCTAGAGGGATGGATGGATGACTAGACGAGCGAGAAAGAAAGGGGCGGCCGAGGAAGCCCTGCGAGCCCTTCTCCCCTGCGAGCGCGCCGCCCCTGCACCCTGCACCGGGGAAGAGGAAGCTAATAAAAGCTAAAAATACAGAAGCAAGGGGCCGTGCAGCAGGCAGCGCCGGAGGCGCGGAGCTGCGGAGCCGAGCTTGGGGCTCTCCTGCCCGCTCCTGCCGGCAGCCGGCGCCTCCGGCTCTGCTCGCGGCAGCACCGTTCCCGCCCGGCACGGCCAGAGGGGGGGGATCTGCCCCGTCCCCGCTGCGCCCCGCTGCCTCCCGCGGCGCTCGGGGCGCGGGCCCGGCGGGACACCGTCATCGCTGCGAAAATAACCCCCGTGCTGAGTCTACGGATTTCGGTTTTCCTCATTTTTTTTTTTTTTTCGGACTGCAGGCTCTTTCTGACTAATTTCCTCATTTTATTTTTGTCGCCTTCCCTTCCCTAGCGGCTGCGGAGCTCGAGTCCGTCCCGGCGGCTCTGCTGCGGCTCCCGCCGGAGCCGAGGTCTCCGCGCTTCGGGGCAGCCCTGGCCGGCAAACGCTCCGCAGCGGCGCTCGGGGCTCGGCACCGGCCGGGGCCACTTCCAGTCGGCTGCGGTCGCCTGCGCTGGGAGGCTCCCGGGATGGATGGAGGGAGGGATGGATGGATGGATGGATAGATAGATAGATGGAGGCATGGATAGGTGGATGGACAGGTGGATGGATGGGTGGGTAGATAGAGGGATGGACAGATGAATAGATGGATGGATGGATGGATGGACAGGTGGATGGACGGGTGGATGGGCAGATGATGGATGGATGGGTGACTGGATGGACAGGTGGGTAGACAGAAGGATGGACAGATGAATAGATGGATAGATAGAGGGATGGAGGGATGGACAGATGAATAGATGGATGGATGGGTGGATGGACAGATGGACAGACGGGTGACTGGAAGGGTGGGGCCGGCCAGGCCAGGCCACACCGCTTGGCCTCGGGGTGAGAAAACAGCCTGGGGCCGTTCGGCGCCGCGCGCGCAGCACCGAGCACGTGGCACTTCCCGACGCCGCGGCGAGACAAACCTCGTCCGATTTAACTCAGGTGTCGGGGCTGGACGCTCCCGTTCCCGGTGCCGCACGCCTTTCCCGGCTCCCGGTGCCGGGTGCCGCCGCCGGCTCCTCCCGGGCGCTGCTAGAAATCCGCACCCGGACACGCCGCGGACCTGCCGCCGGCTCCCCGCGACGGGACGCCCCCCCCGAGCATCACCGCCGGCGCCACCACGGCGCCTCGTCCCGCAGCGCACAGCCCTGCTCGCCCACGGACGGCACGAGCCGATGCCGCCTCCACGCAGCGGGAACGACGCAGCTGGGAACGACGCATTTGGGAATGATGCATTTGGGAACAACGCAGCCGGGAAGAGAGATGTAGTCAGGAACGATGCATTTCAGAATGATGCAGCCAGGAAGAGAGATGCAGCTGGGAAGAGAGATGCATTTGGGAAAGATGCAGCCGGGAAGAGAGATACAGCCGGGAAGAGAGATGCATTTGGGAAAGATGCAGCTGGGAAGAGAGATGCAGCTGGGAAAGATGCAGCCAGGAAGAGAGATACAGCCGGGAAGAGAGATGCATTTGGGGAAGATGCAGCCAGCAAGAGAGATACAGCTGGGAAGAGATGCATTTGGGAAAGATGCAGCTGGGAAGAGAGATGCAGCCAGGAAAGATGGAGCTAGGAGAGATGCACCTGGGAGAAGAGATGCAGCCGGGAGAAGAGATGCAGCCCGCAGGCACGACGGGCGCAGCGGGAAGGAGCGCCCCGCGCTCCCTGCTCGGAGGAGCGGGCCAGGCTTGCTCGGGGGAGCAGCGGGCCCCATCCCGCTCCGAGGAAGCGCCCGGAGGGGGTCGCCCGCGGTGCCTGGCGCAGGGGCAGCCGGGCGCTCGGGCCCGCGGCGCCTCCCACGCTCAGCCCGCGTTGCAACGGCGAGCGCTGGGGCTCCCCCGGC
This sequence comes from Apteryx rowi, assembly GCF_003343035.1. Classification (NCBI taxonomy): domain Eukaryota; kingdom Metazoa; phylum Chordata; class Aves; order Apterygiformes; family Apterygidae; genus Apteryx; species Apteryx rowi. The sequence continues at coordinate 65,842 of NW_020451263.1, forward strand.
GCCTCCGGCTCGGCAGGCAGAAGCYTTAACCAACAAACAGAAAAATGCACCTGGGTCTAGCGGCAGTTTCCCGTCTCGTCCGGGGGTGGGTGACGCCACCGCCGGGCCCCGGCGGGCCGTGCCCCTTCCCAGGAAAGGAGGCGCCGCTCGTACTCGCTTTCTGATATGCAAATGCACGTGCTGAGCTTTGAACCCCCGCGAGCAGGATGCCACCGCGCAGGATGTCACTGCGAGGCGGCCGGGCAGAGGCAGGAGCTTGCGTCTGACTAACGGCGCCTTCAACCCTCCCGCTGCCGCCGCCGCCGGCGCAGAGGCGGGAAAGGCTTCGCGGAGCAGTGCCGGAGCTGCCGGCCGTGCCAGTGCATTGCGGGGTGCAGGCAGGGCTGTGCCAGTGCATTGCAGGGTGCAGGCAGGGCTGTGCCAGTGCATTGCGGGGTGCAGGCAGGGCTGTGCCAGTGCATTGCGGGGTGCACTGTGGCGTGCAGGCAGGGCCATGCCAGTGCATTGCGGGGTGCAGGCAGGGCCAAGCCAGTGCTGCGGGGCGCACTGCAGGGTGCAGGCAGGGCCATGCCAGTGCATTGCGGGGTGCAGGCAGGGCTGTGCCAGTGCTGCGGGGCGCACTGCAGGGTGCAGGCAGGGCCATGCCAGTGCATTGCGGGGTGCAGGCAGGGCCGTGCCAGTGCTGCTTGGCGCACAGGGGCACCGCAGTGTTGGTGCTGCTGCGCGCACCGCGGCGCGGGTGACTCGCAGGGTGCTACAGCGCCCGTGCAGCGCGTGCCCTGCAGCRGGTGTTGCGGTGCGTTGAAGCAAGCGCGTTGCGACACCGGCGGCTGCAGCACCGCGCCGCCTGTTGCGGCACAACCGGTTGCGGCGGGTGTGCGTGGCGGTCCGCCGCATCACGTGAGCGTCGCCGCATCTGTCGTGGCACCGCGCGCGCTCAGCCTCGGCGACTGGCGGCACGCGACGACGGTCCGAGCTTCGCCAGCGCTGCAGCGCGTGTTGCGACGCAGAGCCCCGCCGCGTGCTCGTGGCGTGGGGGACGCCGCGGCCGTGCAGAGCCCCCCCGGTGCCAATGCCGGTCCCGACAACAGCGGTTCTGCTGGCACCGGGGGGACACGGGAAGCGGGACCCCCACGGGAAGCGGGACCCCCACCGAGGGGCTCCCCGGACCCCCCACGAGCGCCGCGGGGGCGCTCAGCCCGGGGGGCTCCCCCGCTGCTCCCCCGGGTCCTGCTGCCCCCCGCTGCCCCCCCCGGGTCTCGGCTCCCCCCGGGTCCCGCTGCCCCCCGCTGCTCCCCCGGGTCTCGGCTCCCCCCGGGTCCTGCTGCCCCCCCGGCCGCCGCACTCACCCCGTGGCATGGCCCTGCTCGCTCGCTCGCTCGCTCGCTGGCCCAGGAGGAAGTGAGCGGGGCGCTGAGGAAGCGT
>NW_020451263.1:69531-191370 GCF_003343035.1 Apteryx rowi
CGTGAAGCCCTCGTTAGTACCTAATTTAGGTATTTTAAAACGGCTTCCTGCTTCCAGCTGTCACATGCTTTGCCGTAAAACGTTGATTTCCAGCCCAGAGCGGCTCCTCTCACCTAGCGGCGGCAAAGCCGTGTGGCATCAGCGCGTGGCTTTGGGATGTGCTCGCCTATAAATAGGGGAGGCCCCGTCGCCGCAGCCCAGGGAGGGGGGGAAGCAAACAAGCAGGTTGTAGGTTCCTTTTTAATCGCTTTTTAAGATGAGGGGCTTTGTCGTTATTTTCACCTTAGAAAATCTTTAAAAATGCAAGGCTGGAAAGAGCTGGTTTTGAGACTAGGAAGCTAACTAAGAACTGTTTTGTTGAGGGATAACCGTGATTTGCACGGGGTTACTTCAGGGGCCCTGTAGACTTGAGACAGAATTTCATCCTGTGCGGGAATGGTGGGAGAAATAACTTTAAAGCTTCTCCCTCCTTTTCCTCTGTAGCCTTTGGAATTAACCGGGGACTGTTCCTGGAATATCGGACTCTGCATCCTACGTGATTTTGGGATATAAGTGTGCAAAGGAGAGGGAATCTTCTCCAGCCTGACTTAGGAAGCTCGGCCGTACCCGCTGTGGACTGATGCTGAGGAAGAGCTGACATATGAGATAAAAGCTGTTAACGTCGACAGAAATGGATTTATGGTCGAGAGTGGCGGTTTGGATCCTGTGTGGTTTTCTTCTGCAGCAAGGGCAGGGAGAGAGGCCTCCAGGTACCCATCTGGATGAAACTGCGATTGCAGGTAAGAATAAGGCTTTCGAAATATTTTCGGTATAATCTTCCCCCTTTTCCAGAATTTAGAAAATGTTAGAGGCAAATTACTGCTTTTTTAAAACCTGTTAGCCACTTTAGCTGAGGCCTCTACACTGCCTGTTTTAATTACCGTGTGCTCATGTGAAAGTATTAATGTTCATAAATCTTCAAATTCCATCAGTGCTGCGGGGGATCAGTTTATCACATGACGGGTTTTTCATCAACAGCGTACTGTGTCCTAGTGCAGCAGGCGGTTACAACCTGAGAGCTTTAAATGAGGTTTTCTAACTGCGGTAGTTTCAGACAGATGCCTTTGAAAAGGTACAACAAGCTAGTCTAGTGCACTGCTAAACGGCATAGACTCAAGCGGTGGTAAAATACCAACCGGTTTTGAGGATATTGCTCGTTCATTAGTTACAGCTGCTGTTAGCTAAGTCTTTGGATAGGGTATGGTATTGGTTCTGACATCTGCAGTTTTCAGGGCGAGGGTTAAAGGACCCTAAATAATCCATGTTTATTTTTGAAATGGACTCCAACTATTGGCTAATGAGAATATTTTGCTGTCAATTTTGGATTAGCGACTTGATCTATTTAGAAAATATCAATATTTAATTTTTTAAAAAGAGATTCCTACCAGGGCATGCTATTGGGGCTGGGGCGGGGGTCAAAAATCCCAGCAGTTGCACAGCCACGGCCTGCCTTCGCGCTAACCGTCTGCAGCATCTCCTTTAATTGCCCCACTGTGGGAGGTGAGCTTTGGGCCCGGGAAGGGCAGAGGCAGCGAAAACAAGACAGATGACTGTTCTGCTTTCTCTGTCTCACCCTTGCATCCTTCCCCTCCATCACTAAAAAGCCAACAACCAAGCAAAAAAAAAAAAAAAAAAAACCCAAACCAACCCTCCGGATTTGGAGGTCTTAAGGTAAATTTTGTCTTCGCGAACCAGACTTTCGTGACTCGCTGTTGCTAACAAAACTGCCAAAAGCCCGTCTTAGCGGAGAGGTCAAGAACTGATTAAACCAGCATGGACGCTGATCCGTCGCGCGTCCTTGTTATGGTGCCCTTAGGTCAAAACCGAAGGCATATTTAATAAAATGTGCTGGTTTTCCTGTTAGTAGTTAAGCAGAAATCCTCGGCTCCACACCGCTTCAGCAGAACCGAATTCCCACATGCTCCCAGGAGGGAAAAAAAAAAGTAAATCGAGTCCTGTGAGCATTGCAGATCAAGAATTTGATGCGCAGAGGAAAAACCCAAACCCCCACAGGTGCTGAAATGCCGCCTGCTTGGACGTGGGCCGGCTTTTATTAGCGTAACTTTCTGCCCGAAAGCGTTTCGGCCGGCGGAGTCRTCAGCATCCGGGTGGCTGCGTGCGTTTGCAGCGCTCCGAGACGGTCTGGATCTGCTCGGAAGAATCCTGCCAAGCGCAGGTTTTCAGGTGGAATCCTTCATCCGTTGAGGGCAGTGGAAAAAAACACTCACAAAGGCACCTCGAGGTCCGAACTGCCCGTGTTTGGCGCGGGGTGGGTACAAGCCTGTTCCCTCGGGGAACTTCTCCGGCTGATGTGTTACTAAGGGCCCTGGGACTATAACTCACAAATTCTTTTGGGATATAAAGTAGAAGGCGTGTACGCGGGCGTTGACTTCAACGCCGATAAAAGCTACCCCAGCGGTGTTGCTAGGAAGGCGTTGCGCTTTGTTTTCGGAACCGGTTCGTAATAACAGGGCAAGTCTGTGGAATCTTAATATCAGACGCGCGATCAGGAACTCGGTGTTTGATTCCTGAGCAGGGAGATTGTTTCGCCTCGATGATACGTTCATTTATTTGGCGTTTTTTTTTCTTTTTAATACGGGCCAGAGCTAGCTACTCTGTAGTAAGCTGCTTTTTATATTCTTTACGTGAGATTCTAAATTCTTCGGCCAGTTCGTATCCAGTCTGCTCCATTACAGAAACTGGATCTCTGCAGTGCTTTTGATGAAGCAAGGTTTATGCCTCCAGGGAATTTTCGGATGGGTTATTTTTGGAGGCCCTGCAGAAATGTGGCAGCCCTGGTGATTCAGCTGCTGACTTGCTTTTCCTCTCTAAACAGAGCCAATGTAGAGCAGTGCAGGGAGGGGAACAGTGTGAGAAACCTAGTCTCTTTATATCGTCCGCAGGTAGGTTTTCCTACAAAAGAGGTACTTTTCATTACTTTTGTATTTTCACAATTGGTAGGCTTAAAAAGCTGTAGGGTAACACTGGTGGCACGCTGCAAGAGAATAACTGGTTACAGGTCAAAAACCAAAATATGCAGATAAGCACGTTGATAAATAACGTGTTTGTTCACTCTGAGTGCCAGTTACTGACGGCATAGCTACGCCGTGTACCTTGCTTCGGTGGCTGAACTTTCGCGTGCTTGGTGCAATCTCTTAATGCAGCTTAAAGCAAATGTCCTTTAAGATCACTTTGCCGTTTGCTTTTAAGCTTTTAAAATTATTGCTCATACTTCAGTGCAGCGAATGTCCTCAGATAGTGCATGCCGCTTTTTTCCTTAAGTAGTCTCCTCTGGAAGCAGGAGATGAGGATTGGCTTAATTGGGTACATGGTTGTGATGGCACGGATTGTGAAACAGAGGCAGGTGTTTGAAAGACTTTGAAAGTGAAGCCGTTCATTTTCTTTGAGATGGCATGATTTTAACGCTAAAAATCGGCAGCGCTGGTCGCTTATCTGTAGAACAGAGAGAAGTTTTTCAGGAGACGCAGAAAAGTGGTCTGTATAGAAAGCAGAAGTGTGAGTTTTAAAGGCGTCGGCTGATTAGGCTCAGTTTGCTTAGACTCCTGTGCATACACGAGAGATGCAGCGACGTGCTTTATTGAATATTGGCATATGCTTCTGATTGCTGGGATTTTTAAAGTGAGGAGTTAAAATGTATGGTTTTATCCACGAGGGAGAATTCGAGTTGGGGACTGAACTCTAGGGAAAGTCGTACATCGGTTTTTCTACTGGTCGTGACTTGTTCAAAGGCAGGCGTTGCTAGCAAATGCCTCATCTCTAACCTTTTCCTGCCTGTGTCACATTTAAGTTTCGTTACGTTCCAAAGTACCGGAGCCATTTGATAAGGGGTGGAAAGTCAGGCAGTGGAGTTAGGCGTCTTGAAGTTTTAAAGGCAAGAAGGACAATTAATAAATATAGTTGTGACTTTGAGTGACACAAACCCCCAAAGGTGCTCGACCTCCCGAATCTCCGCGGCAACGTATTTTTTTGAGCTGAAGCGTGTGTTTCAGAAAAAACGTTCCGTCTTAAAGAATTTAAACAGGGGCCCGTCCACGCAGCCGTTACACAGGATGTTCTCGGAGTCACCCCGTGGTTATTGTTTTCACCCACTTGTGGTTATTTTTAGCTTGAATTTGTCTAGCTGCAGCTTCCAGCCCTGGGATCTCATGATACCTCCTCCTCTCTATTCCCCTTCCTCCCCCCAAAAAAAAAAATACAGGCAAGAAAGGAACCTCGTGGACATCGTTATAAATATTCCCGTTGGATAATTTTTCTTTTTCCAGTTACTTACTGTAATCTGTCAGTTACCTGGTTTTGAATCGATTTAATATGGGCTTTGTTTATTTTTCTTTTGGCCGTGGTCTTTATAAGAGCATCGTTAGGGGTTATGTCAAATGCCTTACAAAAGTTTTACATGTGTTGTCAATTGTTTTGGTTCAAAACTTCTAATTTTTGTCTCAATAAAAATAGTAAGTTTGTCTGATAGTCTGTTTTTTCATTAAATCAAATGACAATGTTGCTCCTCTTTATTTTTCACTTGACTGCCTTCTCTACTGACCTGTCCTCGGGGACTGTCAAATATCGGTGCTACTTATGTTGGAGACCTGCAAGTTGAGCTTGAGGAGCATTTATAGGTGTTTCGAGGAGAAACTTACTGTAAAGGAATTGTGCTTTGGATGCTTCGTGGTGRCTGGGATTCGTTCTTGGTTTTCTTGATTGCGGCGCACTTTTATCTGCGAGCGTCCGCTTGTTTAGATTCCTACCTGCTCTGTCCCCATGGAAGTAATGTGGGAATAACAGAAGTCTGCATTCCCCTGGCCCTAATTTCATTTTACACGTGGATTGTTTTATGTGATCTTACGTTCCTACGTATGCGAGGCGGTGTCTGCAACGTTTTGCTTGCACTAGGAAAGGTCTTGTCTTGTTTGGGTCCCTCTTCTGGCATTATTTAGGTAGACTAGTGATCCCTGTTTGAATTCACCCCCTTGATCTTTTAACTGTGTCTTTTAAAAATATCTTGTATGCCAAGAAAGTGCTATACCAGAAATCAGAGACGGGGGTATTTAGGTGGGAACAGGTCCTCTGGGGTGGCGGTGGCACGGTGTAGGGGAGCTGATGGTATGGAGCAAAGCAGGCAGGCTGTGGTGAGGAATTGCGATTACTGTGGTGGAGGGGACCAGAGGACACAAATCTGTAGGAATCCAGATTTTGTTCTTTATTTATTTCATGGAACAATAACTTTCTTTTCCTTTCTTATTCCCCACGTGTTTGTCTCCTGCTTTCCTCTCTCGGTTCCTGGATCACAAGAGCTCTGGGATCGTCTTTGCTTTTGTCTGAATGGTGTTTAGCACAGGAGATTCTTACCCCACCTTGGGGGCCACTGTATGTTACCAGAACGCAAACAATAAAAATATCAAAAATAAAAATATTAAGGTGGTATCAAAAGCAAACCTGAAAGCATATGCTCAAAGTTATTACATTTGCTTTKGGCACTTTGATGCTTCTTAATTTTACGTGCGGCTTCAGTTCAATGATTAACAAAATAAGGGTGATGAAAGAGGCTACAAAAACAAGGTTTCAGTTAGTGTTTAATTTGATCAAGATTTAAAAAAAAGAGAGATTTTAATTCTTGATTCTGAATATGCTGTGTCCAAAGTGCTGCAGTCAAGAACTCCTGTAGCTGTGATGCTAAGACGCAGATTTTTCTGGGAAGTTATCCTTTACTACAGACTCTATAGCTTGAAAAGTAGTTTTGATACTTTGAAGTTGCAATGAAATCTTTTAAAATGTGTCCACGCGTGGACTTACTACATCTTTCGAAAGCCTAATGCAGTGATTTTGAAAGGTGAGAACGTGTGAATCGGTGGTTACTTCTTTCTTTATTGGTTTAAACATTCTCCTTGCTAGTTGCTTAACTGATGAAATATGAAGTCAGGGTGGGTGTTTCATGGCGCTGAAGTTTCCCCCTCCCGTCACGATGCCAAAATCTGCATCTGACCTACTCGTTCGCCAGAACCCCGATTCCATCCACGGTAGCGAGCAAGACGCTTGTATAAATTACCTTCCCCAAAGTCTGTCAGTTGACGTCATGAGGTTGGCGTGAAGTCAGCGGCGTTGAGATAAAAGCAAGCGATTGAGCTGCCGTTGAGCCGCCCGGCTCCTGACGTTCCTTAACCTTCCCGGTGCCGCATGAACAAAGCGAAGGCAGGTCGTCACCCGTCGGACTCGCATGACCACAGGCCTTCGAATCCCCCCGCAGACCCCACTGAACCTTGGGGTTATGGAGATAGCGCATACCCTGACTGTTCAAAACTCACCTTTTTTGTAATAACTTTTATAACCTCCTCTTTTTCACAGACCCGGAGAAATCAGTGATCTAGGATGACCTGCTAAGGTTTTCTTGTTTGATGATGAAATGCTTTTTAAAATATTCTTTGCCTCCAAGGATAGAAGGATTTTGTTGCTGTGCCTTTTGTTTGAGCTACAGTCAATCCTTTCTGGACGGGCACTTAGAGTAGAAGCCGCACATACTAACAGCAGCTTCTGGGCTCGGCAACTTGGRAAAAAAACCGAGCGGAAGGCAGAAAGAGTAGCGTTTGTGGCTTGTTTGACATGTGAATTTTATGCCGAGGCCGCGGTGCTGACGCCCGCTGCCGCTGTCAGCGGATGAGATCGGGTAAGCCGCCCTGCGGGAACGCTCGCTGCTGCTGTCGTACTTACGCGGCCTTTCACGCTCCGTCGTGTAGGTCCTGGCATTGCGCTTCTGGCAACGTAGGTGTCCTTTAGGGGGGGAGCCTGAGGAGGCAGAGCCTATATCCCTGAGAATAGTTGTAAAAATACTACCTGAAAATAGAARATGTTTCTCTCCGGCTTGCCTGGAAAGGTCTAGGGAAGCAAAGTCTTTATTTTGTTTAGCAATGGTTTTTATCTAGAGGAAGTAATGCTCTGAGAGCTGGCGAAACTGCCATTTTTTGACATCAAACCGGGGCCTTATATAGACTAGGACTAGGACTAGATCRTTGTGCCTTCAGGCCGGGAACCTTGCTGAGGAAAGCAGTCCTGGCGCCTGCCCCTTTCTTCTAATCCCTTTGCTGGCTCCAAAACTCGCAGCAACGCTCAACTGGAGCAGAAAGTTGGTTTTTCTTTGAAAAGCGGCTTTTCTCATACCTCAGTTGCCTCCCGGCTAGTATCTTCGAACGGATCAAGCGCTTTGCTGGCTCTCTGGCTGGCGTGGCAGAGAGCAGCTCGGGTGGAACGAAGCGGTGAAGGTCAGGTCTGCAGGAGTTTGCTCGTCTTGCTCAGGAGTTGCGCTGGCCTAAGCGCACATAAAGCTTGTTTTAAAAGTTTTCAGGTTACTTATGGCCTTGACMTCACCGCATCCGGGGGAGAGAGGGAAATCTGACTTTACCCTTTGACCATGCGGAAAACTTAGACAGAGGGAGGCCAAATCATTAGGCCATAAACATAACTGATCTCTGTTGTTTAGACCAAGGATCCACCTAACCTGGTACCTTCTCTCTTCCAGTGGCCCTGAGCTGATGCCTAGGGAAAAAGTAGAATTCATGTATGACCGAGTTTGTGGAAGAACTGGAAGTCGAATGCAGTTGTTCAGCCAATTTTAGCGGTGTCTTAAGTCCTCCTTCCTCAGGGCTCCACCTTAGAGAATCGTTGCGAGTCTCCCTCGGCCCCTGTGCGGGATCGCAGGATGGGTGCGCGCGGTGCGTTTCCCCTGGAAGTCGCTCCGGCTGCGGTGAGTCGTGCTGTCGTGCAGTGCAGATTGGGGCATGATCTCAGTTTCTCCCTAAATACGGAGTACTGGAACGAACTCCCACGGGAACAGAAGACCATCGCGCGCTTGCTCTATATCCTGCTTTAAATTGTGCCTTTTGGTTTTACCTTTTCTAAGATTATGCAGGTATATGTATATATACAGACACACATGCAAAAGAAATCCAAAGCAGGAACCCTCTCCTGCCCATCCTTTCCCCTCAGAAGAGAATCAAAGAATAAATTTGTGATTAAGAAGGAATTACATTACTTACAGTGTTGCTGGAAGGCTCTGTGATATTTTGATGATCGTGGTATAAGAATTGGTACAGAATGTGCCTCAGTTGAAAAGGAATAAGAAAGAAATGGCATTTGCTCACCTTTTCCCCATTAGTTTGTTGGGATTGTAGGATATTTGGTGTATATTGAGACAGTGTCATTCGTTCCTYGGTAAGTGTTAACGGCTGTTCTTCGTCCTGATAAAGAACAGRTCTATCTGTCCTGCGCGTGTGGAGCTTCAGGTGAATACTGTAGGGGTAGCTGGGTTATCATGTGATAAGACAGTTTTATTTCAAGATCTGTGTGATTTGGGGGGGGAAAGGGGGGAGAAAGAGGGGGACAGGGAGAAAGTGGGAAAGCTYRTTATGGTGTAGTTYATGTGGATTTATTTGCTAAAATAAAGATGTTGGGCAGTAGTTTTTCTTTGAGGCTGTCTCTTTGCTTCTAAAACTTCTTCTTATTAAACTTGGAGGCTGCAGTAATTAAAGAAATGGCTCTTGCCATGGCACTCACCCTCTTGATAGTTCTTAAAGCCCAGATTCAGAGTAGCGGTTAGTTGCCCTTCTGCTGCTATTAACTGCTTGACTGCCGCCGGTGTTGTGTTTTGTTTTTAAAGTCCTGAAACTGCACAACCTTTTAGTGCTGAAAAATCCGATTACTTCATTGACTAGCTTTACTATAAAAATAAAGCCAGGTCTTATAGTCAGCTACACCTGCTGATGCAGAACTATGCGGTGGAAATCGGAGGCAGGGCTCCGGGTGAATTGATGTTTATATAAAGATCTGCAGCGTGAGGTGGGAATCCCTCTGGTCCAAGGTTGGAAAGGGGATTTGATCATTCCTTGTATCGTAGTCAAGTTGTATCCATAGCATGTTTTATGGCTTCTTTTACGCTCTCCCTGTCACAGAGTACAGCTTTYGGGCCTTTAATTCCCCTGTTCCCAAGGTTTTTAGTTTGTTCCTGGATTTTGAGAGGTGTTTTGTGGATGGGCAAGGATCGGCTCTTCTGGTGACTCGTTTGCCTTTGGTTGTACGAACTGATCCAAGCGGGTCTTTTAAAGTCCTTTTTTCTGACAAACTTTAATTTTTCCCTTTTGTTCTTTTTAATCAGCTCCTTCGGTCCTGTTTCATTTTCTGGCGTCTTTGTAACTCCAGTCCGTTCTTGAATGGCTGATTTGGATCCTGAGGCAGGTAGAGATAACGCAGCCCTTCTAATTAGGCCGTTGCTCCGTTATGGTTTCAGCGTGTAAACCTGGACAGTCTGCTCTTTCGCTCCCTGCGCCTATGTAGAAAAAAAATTAGCGCGCTGCCGGTGGTGCTGATTTTGGGGGCTGAGTATGGGTCACCGTGGCAGAAATGTTCCTGCTGAATTATACTTCTACCTTCTGAAGACTGAGCATTAAGCTCTTAGTTGCAAGAGGGAGCTCAGCTCGGTGTTGCACGGGGGCAAGCTTCCCTGGGGGGTGCCGCTGGGCAGCGCGGGGGGGGGACGGGGGGCGACGGCCTAACTGTGCCCAGCTGAAGGATTTGTTCTTATCGGCAGTTACAGGATGAAGTGCCCGGCTCTAGAATAGCTACTAAAATCGTCAGAGAAACATAAGGAAGTCATTAAAGTGCTGTACCGTGCGTGTTCCGGTATATGAATTCTCTGTGCTTGTTTATTTTGTCTTTATGAAATAATATTGGGATGCTTGTTTGCTTGGATTRCGGAGCTATTTTTAAGCAACCTCTTTTTTCCACTTTGGAAAATACGTTAGCTCGCTGTGTATTGTGAACTGCCGCGCAGGCTGACTTCGGGAGCCACTGAGTATTTCTTAAAGTTGTTCTCTAACCAACGCAAGTCGCCTTCTCTCTTTGCTTGGCAGCTGCTTACGTTGCTAACCTTTACTGCTGAAAGCTGCCTGCCGGATCCGCAGAGACAAATACGGCGCTGCTTTTTGAGGGTGCTTCATCTGAACAGGGCACTTCCCATCGTTTCGGATGACCTGCMCTTTCACCGCTCTGCGGCTTCACAATTACAGAAGGTTTTAGTGATTCCAATCAGCCTTATGCCCACAGTGGTGATCTGATAGGAAGCTAGGATGTTTGTTAACAAACACACGTTTAAACCCCAAGTGTTGTCATGAAAGATAATATTTTTATGGTTAAGTACCACTTACCTCTTTTTCCCTGAAGGGCTGAGTTTTAAGGTCAGTTCAATTCATTATTTCAGGTTTTGAGCTTTAGTGCCTGAAATTCTGAGATTCTCAGAGGCTAGAAACATAATAAACACGAGAACTTGAAGAATGTTCAACATCTGAATTATAAATGAACAGCTTGCTTGTTTGAACAGTCTGCTCCATTTCTTGTCAAGTTAAGCTTGTGAGTACTGCAGGAAAGGGAGAAATAATTCAGGATTAAAGCTGCTAAGCAATAAGTATGTTTAGATTTGTAAGAGTGCCAGTACAAAATTAAATCTTTGATTAAACAGGAAAAAAAAAATCCCTTGGTATAGATGGATGCAGGATAAAACCTAATTTGGGGGGGGGAATAATTTCTGAAAATATGATTCTCCAAATTGCAGCTAGAATTAACGCCCTCTGAGTATTTTTCATTCTAGCTGCTTTGCAGTTGAAGGCAAAAATGAACATATGGCATCTTGTGCTGGCCTGGAGAGCTGGAGGACTTGTGCTTATTACTGAAGATCTTCAGAATATCAAATACTGTGAGAACAACCTTCAGGATAGGAAAGCATTAGTCCTTATTAATCCTGTCTGAGATGGCTCTTCCTACCCACAGAGCATGTTAGCACTGAAGACGAGTGTCGGCCAGTTGTCATGGCATTTTATTCAAGGGAGAAAGGCGATTGAGTTACTAGGCTGTGCAGATTTTCAGGGTGCCTAAGCTTTCTYCTCCCTTTTAATATTTTATAGCTGGATCAGGATTCGCTCTCCTTTGCCTTCTGAGTCGTTTCCCCTCAGTTAAACATCTCCTCGTGGCCTTTTTGCCCTTGYGCCTTTTTGCCTGTATCCACCTCAGAATAACGACCCGTGATCTCTGCAATGGCATTAAGCTTGTAGGAAGTCAAAAAACAGCTTAAGGAATGAAAGCATTTTTGTGAAAATGATTAAAGAACGTCTCCGAGTGTTTTGTAAGGGAGATAGCAGTTTGATATTCCAGTTATTTCCTGGTGTAACTGTTCTTTAAATTGCAAACTGAAGTATGGATTTTTTTTTTGTGYGTGTGTTGGGCAAATTGTGGAAAAGGTCTGAAAAGAATGATGCATCTTCCTCCGTGMTTTTAATTGCATGATTTGCGAATCCTTGCACATCTAGCTAAAACCCTCTGCATAGACATACACGATGGATCAGTTCCTTCACTGGGATAAGCAGCAGCAGCTGTAACTTGGGATTTAAGCACGAAAATATAGTAGCTTCTAGAAACTCCAGAGGGATTTCATAGAATATAATTGCATTGGATTTTGTCCAGCGTGGTGGGTTCCCATCTCTGCGTTTTATAAAAAGTATCACAGGATCTCAAATGAATACAGCTTGTTAGGTTCTCAGCCCTGTATCAGAGGTGATCTGTGGCGGGGCACCACTGCAATAAAATGGACCAGTACAGTGCTGAGTGAGAACCAGCCCTGAGCTGAATCACCAGCAGGCTCCTATTAGAAAGCTAATTGAAGATTTTCTCGTGGTGTAGTGAATTAGCCTTATTTGGTTTAGAATGCCTAATTCTAATAGAAGATGAGACAGGGTCACAGGTGTTGGTTTGATGATGGCATCTGTGAAGTTATTATCTTTCCTTCCTCCCAGTAGACTTTTTTTATTTTTCCCAAGTTTATTATTGCGGTAACAAAATACTTAAATTCATCATTTGAATCCTCAGCTGGACCTTGGATAGAAAGTCCCAAAGCAATGCTTTTGGAATCCTTGATATACACTGATTTATGTGGAGGGGAACCCACACACTAACTTCGGTAGTGTTTATCCTAAGAGGTATGAGTTACAACTTTCTGCCACCATGCTGTGAAAATAAAAAGATTTTTCCCTTCAGTGCTGGTAGTGTTTCTTCAGCTTCCAACAGAGGTAGTGACTTAAATTGGTATTTGTGCAGCTTGGCTTGCTTTAGGAGGAACGCTTTAATTAAAGTATTTYGTGAAGGTCATCTGAAGAAATGAGAAGGTGTGAAATTGGAGAGTGTAAAAACTAACTTCAAAGATGAAGATGTATCTGCAGTAATTCTGATATTAGTAAAACAAAAAGCCCTGCTTATAAAGGATTTTCTCTGATGAGGCAGAGRATGAAGGAAGGCGGCAGTTGCCTTCTCTCCAGGGTGCCTTATCCTTTTGGCCCTGGCCGAACACCGATGTGCGAGGGTCGCCTTGTTAGAGCCATGAAGGGAAGTTCAGAGGACCCAGCAGCAGCACCCTTCAAGAACTGGGAAAATCATCCTACTTGTGATTCCCGTCAGTGCTTGCTGGAATTGCTCTTGGAAGCTTGTCCCGGTGTCGGAGTGGATTGATTCGTTTGTCATCGTCACGCAAACCTCTGCAAATCGCTGAGCGATCCYGAACGCTTTCAGCAGCTGCTGTGCAACGGAGGGCAGCGAGGGATCTCCCGTTGTGGAGCACATTGCATCTACGTAGGGYTGCAAGGTAAACGATTTCTTCTCGCGGTTGGATGAGAGGCAAGCCTTTTCTGGTAGAGGCAGAGCCACAGTTGTCAAGAACCATGTGGCATCCCCCCTATGGCGGGTGACGTGGCGTGCCTAGCGTCATGCTGTTCTTGGTGGTTTCTGGTGGGCCCCACAGTTTCCTGATGATTTGCAGTGTGTATTCTATAGATAAACAGCTTTTCCTATTTCTTATTTGTTTTAACTTGCTGTATCATGAAACTGGAGTAGGTGGAAAGGGATAATTGGGGGCACTCGCTTCACATCTTCAAGGCTACTGACTGAGGACCGTTTTGCTACAACTGTTCGCTTGAAAAATGGGAGACGCCATCTCATTTGTTGCTTTTTTCTCCTGCCTCTCTTTTCTTCTGGAGGGAGGGAAGAAGCAGTGTATAATTCTTATCTGCCTTAGTAAGGGTGAGACTCACCCTTTTGAGTTTGTCATCCARGAGTTGCGTCTTAATCTAAATTTAATTGTCTAGCATTCCTCTCCCATCACTGCAGAGATGAGTATCTTCAGATGGTGGTTTCATCCACCTAGTTTAGATGGAATGGATTGCTTTCTGGAGGTGCCYGTTTCTTTGCGTAGGTTATAGAGGGAGCTTAGACAGCTGGGGTTAGATGAGATGAATCCCTTTTGAAGTGACAACAGATGGCATTTTCTCCTAAAACCACTCTGAAGCTACATGTACTGAGAGCTCAAGTCAGAAGACCGTTCTGTCTTCATCCTGCAATGTGCCTCCAGCTTGCTGCTGAATGTTTGCTTTAGCATTACGGTTTGGATAAGTTGTCCAACTGGTTTATTTTTCATCTTGCGGCTATTTTCAGCCAGCCAGCCTAACAAGGTGAAATGTCTGAGATGCTTTTCTGTTCCCTGTGACCGTGCTATAAGAAGGCATACTCCRGYGGCTCTCCAGTGGGGGGTGGCTCCRAGAGCACCCCAGCCTTCTCCATCGTTAGTAGCCTTTGGCTATTTTTTAGTGCTACATGTTAGCACTACTTAGTCAGTTCTTTTATAATAAGAATAATAGTCTCTACGCAAGTTCTACGAATGCTGAGAGAACCAAAAAAAAAAAGCCCTCAACCATTAAAATTGCTTTCTCACCTCCTGAAGAGACTGAGGCAGGGAGTGGGCTAGGAGACATTCCAGCACCTCAGGTAGCATTGACTTCGTAGGGCTTTTCACGGGAGATGTTCCAGAAGAAACAACTAGTAATACAACCAAATKGTAATTCCTGGATATATGGGCTGTATCATTCCTGACATACTGGTTTTGCTGAAAATACCTGCTACCCTGGTGGTGGTTGCCCAGGATGAAGGGGTAAGGGGAGACGTTTCACCTGACCTCTTTCTTCCATTGTGAATGAGTAATATGCGCGCATTTGTGATTGTACTCATATTCCTGCAGTGCTGGAAGAAACCCCCGGACTGCCATTCACTCAAAAAAGATTAATTTATAAAAATTAGTCTTGCTTCTTAGTTAAAGACCAGAGATAAAGCTGTGAGCAAAGATAGCTTCTCTTCAGTGTCTGCCAAATATTTATAGGCCCAGATTAGACGGGAAGTTTGTTGCTTTGAACTCGTCATTACCATGATACCAGAGTTCCTCACAGTCTCTAATATATTTAACTTTGTAATGCTGTATGATATGGAAACACTAGTCTCCTCRTTTCAGATGAAGGATTAATGTGCAGCGATGTCATTGTCGTACAGGAAGTCAATCAGCAACGCAGGGACTTGAACCCCTCTCCCAAATGTCAGGTTAGTGGCCGCGCCTGGAGAATATCTATCATTTTCTAGGCAAGGCTAAGAAGCAGTTCATAATGGGTGAGTTCACTGAAATCTGGGCAAATTCCCGTTATTGTCGAAAGCAGAATTGCAACAAAACGAACAGGTTGGCTTATAATGTAAATTTAGCATCTTGATGTGAATCTGTTCGTATGTTGGGTCTGCTAACTTTACAAAGCCTCTGTCCCACATCTTTAGATTGTATCCTGATGGAGAAGTGGCAGATTGTCACGGTCCTCTGAATACAACACTTTTTTCCATGAGTGCAGTGCTCGGAAGTGGCATGCTGTGCGCTGATCACTCTGAACTTGTGTTACATAGCAGGACAAGAAGACTCACTGTGTCCCTTTCTAGATGATGTCACTGATGGTATTTTAAATCTCAGGCCTTTATATGTATCCTAATCTAAAAGCAGTGCTGTTTTTTTAAAAAGCAAAAATTCAGAATTTGAAACTTAATAGCCAAAAGTGGGCTTCTTTAATGCGATAGTTCAGCAAATCTCTTTGTTAGTAAAGAGAGAGTTTAGTTTGAGGTGTGTAATGTATGTTAGCCAGCCAGGAGGTCGTGGTTGCTGGAAGTAAATTCTGACTGCCAAGGTACTCAGTGGCTGCTTGTCCTCCCCGAATGCTGTTTTTCTTAGAGGAATGTTTTCCCTTTGTTTTGGTAACTTCTTCTTACTTATTTTCCTGATCCTTCATATGAAGGGGAAAGGCATCCTGGCAATGGGTTTGCAGAAAACAGTTTCTGTAGCGTGTTTGAACTTTGCTGGACTAGGCAACCTTATAAAAACCGCTTTAAAATATGCCCTGTGTGTTCAGTGTGCCTTTGAAGGTCAGTGTATTAGATCAGACTTCTGCGTGGCATCCCAAGAAGTTATACCTCTCTGCTGCTATATCCAGTGAGGAAAACTCAGCCTTCTGCAGTCTGATTTTTAGCTGAAGTTTTCATCCACAGCTGCTTTAGCTGGTTTGTCTGTAGCTGAGAACTGAAAGAAAAACTAACAGGGATTTGGACCTGTTGATTAAGCCACCCTCAAGGCAGCGTTGCAGCCGAGATGCTCTTTATGCAATGCACGCTGTAGGCAGCTGTGATCTGAAAATACCTGATCACCATTGATCAGGTGGGCAGTGAGATTCCTGTGGTTGGTACTTGTCCAGAGAAAGGTCATCTTCGTTTCCCCTTCGAGACATGTTTTCTGGAATTACGTTTGGCAGCTGACTAGTGCTAGAACAAATCCCAATAAAGATACAAACCAATTTTCCAAAGAATTGTAATTAAATGGTAGACTGTGTATTCTCTTAACTTACCTTTAGTTGCAGTCTTCCTCTAATAGCTTGCTGTTACTTGTTTCAAGCACAAATGGACTATAGTTACTGCTGTTACAAACCCATTTTACAGCTTTGTCTAAATGCTGCCCGTAGTGGTTGCAACATAGTGTACGGGGCTGGGGTGAGAAGGATGCTCCCTTCTTTTTGGTACTAGCTAAATTCTTTTGTAATTGCCAAGCTCTTACTCTTGCTTAATTGTGGCAAACCCGGTTTGTCCTGGCAATACAGTTATGTGACAACTTCRACGTTGCACCAGAACACAACTGTCTTTATGTAAGTCTTGGTTAAATATTCCTTCCTGTAACTCAAAAACGTACATATTCAGTAATATGTCCCTTTTCCTTGTCTATTTTTCTATTTTTGAGGGGAAAAATGTACTCTGCTAACAGGCAATTTTACCACTCTGTAACTTGTTAGAAGCTTCTCCCAAGAGAGATAAACCAAAAGAAAAAGATAATCTGGAAACCAGAACAGCGTAACCTCTTTGTTAATGCGGGCAGATAGACCTAGCGTCACAGCAGTGATGGATGCTGTACAAAATGCACATAAAAGCTTAACTGCAGAGGCTGTAAGAAAGGAGACTGTATTTTTAGTGTATGAGAACGTTCGTATAAGATCAGGAGACTCCGCAGAAGTCGTACTGTTTGAAAGAGAGAAGGAAAACTAACTGGACTCTTTTCTCTTTTTTGCTGGTATTGCAAATAGTAAGATTCTCTGTCTAAAGAGTTAGAGACTAGAGTATCTTTTTTTCTGTGGAATGAAGTGTAAAATATTCAAAGGAGGCTGAACTTGCTGGACTTGATTCCTCAATAGCTATGTATTTGCACTGGGATTTTGCAGAGAATTTTACTGGTAGCCAAATTTACACATTTAACAAATGCAATCCTTTATCTTAAATGTAACTAATATTAAATAATGGTTCAATATAACCCCAACCTAATACAGCAGAACAGAAATAACTCAGAATTTTAAGCACTGACATAAATTCTTTCCTTCTAACTTAATTGTTACTCTTTAGAGTCTGGTACTTCTGATTCTCCAATCTTCAGAGACTTTAAGTAGAAAAGAACTTTGCCAGAGAGAGTTGACGAGGAATTACCACTTGCTAGTAATAACTTAAGGAAAAAAAAAAAGGCAGATATGGTATCCTGGGGTGCATCAGGAAGAGTGTTGCCAGCAGGTGGAGGGAGGTGATTCTCCCCCTCTMCTCAGCCCTGGTGAAGCCACATCTGGAGTAGTGTGTGCAGTTCTGGGCTCCCCAGTGCAAGAGGGATGTGGCACTACTGGAGCAAGTCCAGCGAAGGGCTACAAAGATGATTAGGGGACTGGAACACCTCTCTCATGAGGAAAGGCTGGGAGAGGTGGGCCTGTTCAGCCTGGAGAAGAGAAGGCTGAGAGGAGATCTTATTAACGTGTACAAGTATCTGAAGGGAGGGTGTTGAGAGGATGGAGCCAGACTCTTCTCAGTGGTGTCCAGCGACAGGACGCGAGGCAACGGGCACAAACTGAAACACAGACASTTCCATCTGAACATGAGGAGAAACTTCTTCACTGTGAGGGTGCCAGAGCACTGGATCAGGTTGTCCAGAGAGGTTGTGGAGTCTCCATCCTTGGAGATGTTCAAAAGCCACCTGAACGCGATGTTGTGCAAGGTGCTCTAGGTGACCCTGCTTGAGCAGGGGTGTTGGACTTGGATGATCTCCAGAGGTCCCTTCCAACCTCAACCATTCTGTGATTCTGTGCAAATGTTATGTATACTTCTTGGTAGGTCATCATAAAGTGCGAAATCTTCTTCAGAGCTCCTATCATCAAATACAGTGATGTTTAAATAATAAAAAAAGAAACTCTATTTTCATCAAGCAGTCAGAGGGAAGGAATAGCAGCCTCAGCCTGCTAAGAACAAAATGTGTTCCAGTTAAAGATCATTTCAGGCTGGTGGTTGTACAAAGACAGTGTAATCAAGGTGAAGGTATTCTTCCTACCTGAACATGTTCATGTAACCAAATGAATGAGTTGTGTGTGTGATACTGCCTGAAGATGACCGCTAAAAAACCTCCATTTTCCTCACCTTTTCTGCTGCTTTGCATACCATAATAGTTGGTAAAAAGCTCAGAGAATAAAAGCTGCTAAAATTGTAATAATTTTGCTTTGCCGCTACTTTTGTTTAACTCCCGTGCTTAGTGATCTGCTGCCTTCGAGATACGGCTGTGGAGGATGAAAGGGGATTTATCAGTAGCCTAATGACTGCTAAACTTAGTCACTTGTTTCCTGGCTCAGAGCGCGTGGAAATGCTGCAGAGATGATATTTCTGCTCTGGGGAAGCGAGCAGTACTAGCGCACCCAGCGATAATGATCCTGTGGTTTTAGCGGTGCAAAGACTTTGGCAGGACAAAGGTGATGGGAAGAAGTTATTATTATTATTATTATTATTTTTAGACTAGCTGATACAGCTGGGAAAAACAGAGCAACTTTTCAGCTCAAATGTTTTTTTTTTTTCTGAGTGAAGATTGCAAAGTAGATGGGTAGAGAGAAACCCGGCAAATCAAACGTCCTCTTCATAGCACAAATGATATCAACGCCACGGGCCGGTCCGGTGGGGAACGTGCTCCTTTGGAAATGGTTGAGTGGTTCCGATGTGGGAACAACTGAAAGGAGATCAGATCTGAGGAACTCGGCCCTTGTTCAAACCAAAAATATCGGTCGATTAGCGACAGTTTTCCTCAAAGGAAAGGTAAATGGGTTTTTGCTTAGGTGACCACCCCAGTTGTTAATCTCGTGCGGCGAGCTTTGGAACGCYGGCAAGTGGTTTTGGGCTGACCGGCGCCCAACGGGCCGCGCGGTTGGGGCCTTTCTTGCTCCGCTTGCAGACTGCTGAGCGCATGCGTTCCCGGTGGCAGGGCGGTTTGCCGTCCATTTGCCTGCAGAGTTTGAACTGTGCTGAAACCAAAGAAGTTCCCTCGGTCAGTGTTTCAGAAACTGGCCCCTGCAGGATGCCCAGAAGCCAATTTTACTGCAACTCCCCCATAACTCTTTAGACAGAACGGATGCATTTTCCGCTGAATTGTCCAGCTCAATGTCCATAAAATCTTAATTCTTCTTCCCTGGAGAAGGCAGTGCGTTCCCCCATTCTGTCTTTGCTTCTACTGGAAACATCGCTATAATTACCTTCTTTCATGAGTCTTTCAAGTAAAGACCAGGTGACATGTTTCTGTTCGGATCTGACTGTTTTAAAGCCATCTATGACAAAGCATATTCTGTTCTTGCAGCTTCATGTTCGTGTAGGAGTCGGAATAATTTTGTTTCTTAATTTGGATGCTTTAAAGTTTTTAATAATTTTTTTTTTCTCAAGTTCATTTGTTGCTTTTTTTTCTTTAACAAATTCTGGGATGACAATTAAAAGTATAGACTCCTTATATTACCTTTTACCTTATCCTCTTTTGCTTTCTTCCAACTCCTCTGCCTCTTCTCCCCCCATGGTATTTCATGTTCTGCAGTAAGTAACAGTCCCCTCCATGTGTGTTTTGGAATAACAAGTCTTTAAAAGAAGTCAAGACTATTTTTTTTCTTATTTATAAATATGTACCTTAAATAGTATCTTCTGCTTTTGGAAGCTGTGCTGGCCTATAATTAGCTTAAACATAAATTAAGTGTTCTCTTTCTGAAACCAGTTAATGGACGCTTACTAACGGTTGATTACTCCTGCTGGTGATAAACTATTTTAAACTGCTGTGTGATTTGATGCAGCTTGAAATTTCTATTCTGAAGTCTGTCTTTTCAGCATTGAAGTGCATTGCCGTAGGGGCTTTAAAGTTCAGTGAAAACACTTCTATAATAATATTCTTCTCATACTGACAATGTTCTAATAAATGATCATCTTGTTATAGTTATCTCAAGCCATCTGTACGGCGTTATATTTGCCGCTGCCACCGGCGTGGTTCAGAAGAAGCAGGAACGGGTTAGCGCTGCCGAGCGGCAGTGGCGTCGCGCGGGGGCCGTACCGGCGAGGAGGATCAGGCCGTGGCAGCGAGCGGCACTTGAGGGCCTAACAGGTCTTCTCCGTTTCTGCCGTCTGATTCAGCAGCGTGCCGGTTGTAAGCCGCGTAGCGGTCGCCCACGCACGTGTGGGAAGGTATTCGAGGGGGAGGGAAAATAGTTGCCGTGATGCCGATCCAAATATAAAGTTCTGCTGGGAATCGTTTTACACAGAAGTGCAAGGCTTTCTCCTTGCAGAGTTTTTGCACAATGTTTTTTCACCTGAATTGTAAACCCTCGTTCCTGGAGGATTTACGGAGTGAGAAAAAAAATTAAGCAGAATTGTTCTACCGTCCTTGTGCTGCTGTGCACATCCAAGCGCCTGGTGAGCTGTGACAGCTCCAGGTATGTTCACTTGAAGGACCAAGTCTCTCGCGGATTTGTCGGATCAGACGCTCCTATCCTGTTCCAAAGCCTCACGTGATTGATCCTGCTTATTGAAACTCCGTGGGGTCAGTCTGTTACCAAAACAAATAGTTATGGAAAGGATACTGTTTGTTCAGCTGAAATAATAATGAATGGGGTCAAATTCAACTCCAGTCTTGTGGCTTTATGCCCAGGGTGCCTTTGAATGGTGCTTTCCATCTTTGGCGCTTTGAAATGATGAATAGAGATTGATCACGTCATTTCTGTTACGGAAGGTAGCTGAAATTTTAATAGTTAGTACTTAAATTTTGCAGATTTAAACAACCCATCTAATGCATGTCATACAGCATGTATATAGTAAATGTTCACATTGCCGAAGTGTTGTAAAATGTATATGCGTCTGCTACGAAGTGCATAATGTGGAGAAAGCTTATTAGTCATGCCAAGTCTCCTGAGAATATCCACAGAGGGTTTTTTGTAAAATACAGGGTTTATTCTGACAGTCTGCTTTATCTGCCAGCTGTAATACTTATGAAGAGAACAAAAAGAGATAGATTAAAAAAAAAAAAAAGATTGCTGCATGGTTTTTGATCATTTGAGTTTCCTGATCCCTTTTAGAGAAGATAAGAGACATGGCTCTTAAAACTTTGATGCTTGTTTCGTCCCCCTGAAGGAAGAGTGACTTCACTGTTTGCRGTAGAGAACTACGGGTCTAATAAACATGATGCTTTTCTGCATGCTCTGTGCTTGGACGGTATTTGTTGTGCTGCAGGTTCCTGCCTGCAAGTGTAGGCAAGAAAACTGATGCCAGAAATTGAGTCGTGAGTGCCGTAAGTGTTAAGTGTTGGTATAACTGAGCAGGTAGGGCCGTCTTCACCTGTCACAGACCAGCAGCCTTCACGTGCGGATGAAACCCCTTAAGGACAGAGAGAGTCTGCAGAGTCAGTTCTTTGGCGTTGGTGGTGGGATGCTGTTCTGTGGGACGGTCAAGCCAGCTTTGTAAAATATTGTGGCTAAAATGTTTAATTTTGGGGTCTCTTGCTTCTTCTGTCATTTCCTTAATTTCTGTCCTCTGCAAATTGTTGCTATTTGCCTCGAATGTCGTTCTCTGTAGTCAAATGAGGCAGTAATGGCTTTCTAGTTTGTGCTGCGCAGTATAAGCCGAATGAGTCTTGATCTGGATTAAAAGCCTCCRAGTGTTATTTTAATATGCTGCATATATAATATAATCAGTTGTGCTCTGTTTCATTCTGCTATCCCGACTGACTGGCTTTTGGAAAACTGCCTGTCTGTTCTGGTTTCACTTGCCTTAAAGCCTTGTCTTATCTGAACACCTCTGCGGGAACGTGATAATATTCTGGAGAGCAGCATGTTGTAGAACTTTTGATGTCGCCTTTCCAGTCTGCCTAGTGGGAAATAGCAGTGGAGACAACAGGTAAATAATGTTTTAAAGATTATGGAAAAAAGGTGAACTTCCGTACTGCAGGTGAATCCTGATATCTGGTCAAATATACAAGGATGGATCATATTTTCAGCAACTTCTGCATTGCCAAGTTGCAGTGAAAACATACCCAAAAGGTAGATTTTGGGGAGACCCAGTTAGAATTAAACAATATATTTTGTCAAAGTCAGGAAAACAACAACCATAATAATAATGGAGCTGTACTAAAGAAGGATTTGACATATTCTGTTCTCTTCATTGTGTTTTTCACTTGAACAACAGCATTGCTTTAAAATACCGCACATTAAAATAGATTGCATCATGCTGAAACTCTTCCATGTGCCTGGAAGATGAAAACCACATTGTCCGATGAGTTGTCGGCTTGCCTTATAAAGTCAATTCTTAATGTAATTACTGCAAATGGCTGTGAAGATTTTTAAAGGCAGTCTTAGGGGAAGAAGCAAAAGCAGGCTGAGATCATTGTGCAGTCGCCGTTGTTCCCGAAAGCGCTGACGGCTGCCGCTGTCTTGCCTGCAGGCCTTGCAGGCTCCGTTAGCTCATCCGTGGGTTTTCCAGAAGCCTTTTTTTCCGATTCAGGGCGAGGTCGCAAAACATAGCGAGCTGACGTAGCCCCCTGCACCTCCTGGGGGGGGGGGCACTTGGTGGGCGGCTGACGGGAGCTGGGCCTGGCGCTGCTGGAGGTGGACGGATCTGCCGGGATGGTCCCTTCCAGGGGCTGCGGGCGGTTAGAGTAGATCTTGGGAAACTGCCGAGTCCAAAGAGCAACAGTGAGCAGCAGCAAGACAGATGCAAACAGGAATTCCTAAGCCAGGTGAATAAAATTCAGCCGTGCCTCTTCCAGAAGCACCTGGCTGCAAAGGCGGATGTTTGGCTTGTTATCCAGGCCCAGCGGAGAGCGGGCAAGGACGGTCACCTACAGGAAAAATGTCATTTTATTCGAAGCATTAATTGTCAAAGTACTTTGCAGATGCGACTCTTCCCGCTCTGTCCTCTAAGAGGAGCATTTCCAGTTTCAAAGATAGGAAAACAGGGTATAAAATCTGTGGTATAACCTGTGTTCTGCAATTAATAACCTGAAGATTTGATTTTTGGCTTGAACCGGGATAGCCTTTTTTTTTTTTTTTTTTTTTTTTAGCAGTGACCTTTATTCCGGAGGCGGCTTCGGCTCAGCTTCCAGCCAGGCCGGCCAGGTCTCCCGACGGCGTGGCGGCTGCTCTCAGAAGTTTTATGCCAACATGTGCCTGTCCGTGTGCGTGCAGACGTACTTTTCAAAGTGGATTTTTATTTTTATTTCGTTTTTCTATTTCAAAGACGCCAACCGAACCATTCTATTAGGGCAGGGGGATTATAATTTAGCAATGACGGCCTCTTAATAGTGCGCTTAGAATTTTTTGCTGTTTGCAGGCCCTGTCTTACAAACACAGCTTTTCCTCTGCACCTACTTACTCTACACCATGTGAGGGCTACTTGAATGTGTTTATTGCTCTGTATGTATTTTCTTTAACAGGTGACTTGTTTTTAACGAGACAGAGTACAATTGGCAATAGGGAAATACGGTTCTGTCTCCTGCGCCCTTTCCTTTTTCCCCGCTAGTCACCACCTGTCTAGCAGAATCTTTTCGACGGTGGATTGTTGTTGGTCACAGTCTGGGTTGGCAAATAATTTCCTCCCTCGCTGCGTTATTTCCTCTATGCCAGAACGGTGTTCGGGTTTTATAGCGAAGTTGTTCTCAGAACTGACGTAACCCGAAGTCCCATTTCTTTGCCTTGATAAGATGTCTGGTTGCCTAAAGAAACAAGGTTTTTTTTTTCCTTCATGTGAATAACCTTTTCCTACTAATAGAGAGATTTCTTTTATTTTTCATCATTGTCGCTCCTCCCAGATAATGCTTTTTTTGTTCTGCTGCACCGTGTACCAAGAATTGTCACCTGGAAATAACAAGTCRCAGGGCGAGTGAAGTAAATAGGAACGTAGTGAGCGCCTCGTGTGTCGAGGATCTCGTTCTGGTACCAGATTTCCGAAGGGCCGCTATAGCGTACGTAAAACCGAACCGGTTTGTGAGCATCAAGAATAAYGAAACGTTGGTTTTCCGTGGATTTGCGTCCTTTGTTCGCAAGCTGCTTCCTCCTTCCTCTGCTCGCTTTTCTCCACCCTCTTCCCCTTCCCGCGCGGTGCTGTTCGCCTTCTCCCTGCCCGCGCGCTGCGCCGCTGCCCCAGGGAGTCCCGCTCCGTCCCCCGTTAGCGGGATCGCTGCGCTGGGGCTCCGCTTTATCCCTCTCCTGGTTTGCATGGGAAACTTCGGAGAACGTTGTTTTCCGAGACCCTTCTTTGTTTCAATGTGGGGAAATATGAGGATATACAGAATGACTGTGAAGGGTTTCTTTTTTTCCTTAAGAAGTCAAGTTAATAATTGTATACTGCTCTTGAGGTTTAATGATTGCTTTCTTTTTCCAGTGTATAAAAATGCCTGCGATCTGGTGCTCAAAGTATCTTTTTTAAAATGCTTGGCCAAAAACAAATGGCAAAAATCGCTCGAGAGATGGTATCACTTGAGAAATAACGTGATACCTCTTAAAAGAGGAATTGCTTGTGAGAGATAAATACTGGATGACGCCATCTACCCTTCCTTCCTTCCCTGGCGGATAGACTACACAGACTCCTGTGCTGTAAGAGACTCCGATCTCCAGAGGAGATCGTATGTGTATTCCTGCACGCTCGCTCAGCGTGTCAACTTAGTGCCACTAAGTTAGGTAGGAACTGGCCACACTGTGCTAAAAACCCRTGTGCCTGTTTAGATCTATGCTATYAYTYATTTTTGTAAAATGGCATTTTTGTGCTAGRTTTACCCGTGAGTCCTAAGAAAATAGGCAGGATGTCTAGCCTTAAAAGTGGCATCGCTCTGCTAAGCAGTTATGTTCTTAAGCGGAAGAGGAAGACTGTGCTTGCTTCAGAAAAGCATAAAACCTTGTAAATGAGAAAATCTTTTAAAGTRCAGGTCTATATTTCACAAAAGCTTGCCTAGTGCAACAGTGCRGTTACCCCACGTGATGAACATTTGCTTCCTTGATTTATTTGCAAGTGGCAGTTGCTTCCTTCTCCTCGCTGTGGGAAAGGTATGCAGAGTGAATTATATGCCATCCCTGAGAGGACAGCAAGAGAGCAAAGGCTCTCGTCACCGTGTTTTCTGCTCTCTAGAGCCTCTGTGAAAAACCTAAGTCATCAGTTCTCAGCAAGACGCGCAAGAGGTAAATTAGGTTATAATTAGAAGACGTCATCCCTGTACGGCAACATGGGAATGGTACTGCCTCACTTAATTATGCTGTGAAGAGCTTATGTGAAGTCCTTGATTTCTAGGCTGTCCCAAGAGAAGAGGGACAGGCAGTATGTGCACGAGGTCCCTTTAGTTTAAGCGCTCATGAAGCTTTTTCTTCTGGGGGGTATTCTACTCCTTTAACGGTTCYCTGAGTCTAAGAATGACAAGATAGACTGAGTTTCAGCAGAAGTGTAGAAGCTTCTAGAGGCAAGAACAACAGAAAAGACACCAYTGAAAAAGCTCTTACAAGTTTCCAGAACTGTTGCTTTATGCTTTGGTCCATATGTTGAGTATTGCTAAGATTTAATACAGTCCTACAGAACTGATCAGGAGATTTGGAATATAAGACTGGCCTTTGGGTCAATTCTCTGCTATCCAGTTCATAAATGTATTAAGGTCACTTAAAAAATGATTCTCTTCCCTCTTCTGCTTCCCAGCCCCATGCCCTGGACTACCCTTACTCGAAAGCTGTTTTGAAATTCCTGAGGAAACTCCCCTGAGTAATGAATTGATAATACAATAAAAGAGAATATATTTGCTATGAGAATATATTTGCGTGAACCATCTCTGGCCAGGGAGACTACTTGGATTGGAATTGCTTTGCCACTGAGAAGTCAAATCTCTCTCGGAAATCAAGCCATGAAAGGAAGGCTCTGTTGGCGCGTGAGGACTGCTGCCTGGAGTGCCGCTTGTTCGGCTTTCCCGACACCCGCTAGAAGAAGGCACTTGGTCCTCCAGTAGTAGTAGAAGGTCAGGTCACCTTTCCCAACCTCGTACTTTCTCTGCAGCCGGTGCTTTGGACTGAAAGCAATTTGTTGACTTCTAGGTGTCACCTACTAGCATGGATGGATGCACGTGCATGGTGTGGGCCACGCGCGAAGGAGTTTAATCTAGGAAGGGGCTGTTTTATCTCTGAAACAAGAAAATGCTGCTTGGAGTTAAAACAGCTTTGAATCTTCCTTGGCACTTTTAGTTCTTTGTACCTGCATGGACAGACATTCTTTGCCTTTAGGAGCAATCTATGGCTATTTTCTCATCCTTATCAACTTTATAGCTTGTATGCATCCAGCCGTGCAGGATGCATATCTTTTATATCTGCTTATCTTTTATAYAGGCTGTTTATGGTACTTGGGAAAAAACGGGCATCTACTTGAAAGTGCATAAACCTAMGTTGCTGTTTCCCTTATCTTTTTTCTCATCCTGTAAAAATAAGAGGGAGATAAGAGAGGAAAAATAGAAAGATAGTTTCTATGGAGTGTATGTGGGCGATTTAACCACTTCCTTGCAGTATTATGAACCTGACTTACTATTCCTTTGTGCTAGAAATTGGGAGTTGTCAAGTCAAACTGACTGCACAAGATGAATGAAATGCAAATGAGCAAACAAACAGTCCAGCCTCGAAATGCAGCTCCTTGTATATTAAGGTCTGTCAGAAAAGGAAGATCATTTTCATATTAAATGAGATTCTCATTTGGGCAAGTTAGGACAAAATATTTGAAATAGTAAAGACAGGTCCCTAAATTACACAAGGGAGGATGTAGAGAAGACAGAGCCCGACTTTTCTCAGAGTTTTGCAAGAATGGGATGAGGGGCCACAAGGGAGATTCCAATCAGATATTAGGAATGCGTTTTCATAACGAGGGTAGTCACGCGCTGAAGCAGGACCTCCGAGAAGCAGGGGAATCTCCATCCTTGGAGAGAGCAGAGCTCAGCTGGGCCTGGCCTTGAGCGATCTGGTCTAAGTTGGCCCTGCTTTGTGTGGGGAAGTTGGACCAGATGAACTTCAGAGGTCCCTTCCAGCCTGAACTATTTTGTGGTTCGCGTGGGATATGTAATTATTATACATGGAGCAAATCTTTAGCGTGGTATAATTGCTACTTTTATGGTTATGCCCATATCCTGCCATGGCTTATTGACGTGTTTCATTGCTTTCATCTGCAGAGCGTCAAGGCTAACATTAGAATTGCCTGCTTGGAGCAGCTCAAAAGCTAATGGGAGAACAGGAGCAGGAGGTTTCTTTGAAATAATGGCGTTCTGTCGTCTTGTCTCAACGGCTTTTAATGCCTCTCGGTTCTGTATAAAGGAAGGAGGGCGGTTGGAGTGAACGCGCAGGAGGAAACAAGGAAGTTACACGCCCTTCAATATTCAAATAGTCAAGTTATTCACGTATTAGAAACACAAGTAGCTGCAACGCAAAAGCGGCTTTTCGTAACCCTGCGCTTGCTGTTGCTTGCAGCTGCTTTTCTCTGTTAGACTAATGTACGCGTACAAGGAAGTGAACTTTTTCCCCTATATAGCCTCCAAATTTTGCAGATCACTTTGAAGCAGTCCTGCGCTTTAGACCTGGTTTACCTGTATATACGTTTTTCTACTTCAAAGTCAACTGATGTAATCAGTCAGTTTGTGTCAGCAGCGTGGGGGTGACATAATTCGGGAGACAGCTATCAGCCCTGAAATGGTCTGTTTGAAGGAGAAGAAAAGAATTGAGTTAGGAGTGTGARCGATAGAAGAAAATGTTTACTTTGGAAAAAATTAGCGTTCAAAGCAGGCTTGCCGCTGGAATATGCTCAATCCCCCATGACGCGAGCTGTTGCCTGTCCCAGCTCCTGCCTCTTGATGCCCCCTTGCCGCTCTTTAGCGGCTGTCCTGTGGGCCTGAAGCATTTACTGTGGTGGGGAGAGGGATCAGAAAGAATCAGACATATTAAAGGGAGAATTTGTGATTAAGGGGCAATGAAAGTATGTGTTTAAAGTTACACTCTGCTTTGCACTTCATCCTTAGTTTGTAGTTAGTAGTAATTTTTTCCAAAAAAATGCATAAGTGGGGATGCCTTTTGCAGCACGCAGGTAGCGGTGTAGTAGCCATCGTGGAAGGTGCCAGCGGTGACGCACAGCTCCTGGGTAAGAGTCTTGGAGCCCCCTTACATTGCAAAAGGCACTGATAAATTCTGCGTCGTCCCCGCTTCTAGCAGCTCCTTGGGAAGCTGTGAACTTTGCAAGAGTCTTTCCGGGAAACAGGGTGAGCTTCTGATACATTAATGCTACGTGACTTAACGTGTGTGCCGCAAATGAAGTGGCTGTAGCGTGGGCTGGTGTGTGTAATGACCGTAGTGAACGCGTGGCCGTGCAGGCTATCAGTACGACCTGGGTAGGTGCTTGCTGGAGGCCCTTTCCAGGCTCTCCAGCTGTTCCCCTGCGGCAGAGCCTGTTTCGTTGCTGTATTTGCGCTAGCTCTGCAGTCGCACCTTTATTTGATCTTTGGATGTAGCTGGTAGTGCTGATCCGCGTTTAGGTGGATACTGGAACTATAAGTTCGTTGGCACCAGGTACGAAAGAGTCCTACCTTTATGCTGCTCTGGAGCCTAATGGCTCTGCTTCAGGCCGATCTGGTGTATTTTCTGGTTTTGGAGAAACCACTGCAGCATTGACGTTATGTTTCTTCCTAGCTTCCGAATTCCTTGAAGTGTTTTGTTTCCTTTGATCCTAGGTTTAACCTCCAGAAGAGTGCTGCGTTCTAGCATGGATGGAGCCTGAATTGTTCTCGGCTTCCCTGAAATTTTGTTTCTGAGGCTTATTGATGTGTATTATTGTTTTGGCTTGCAACTGAAGTTCTTCAGCACCCCGCTTCATGCTTGCCTTGGGCTTTACTCTGYGCCTTTGGGCAGCAGCACAGATCAAACGGGGAAATGCTTGTAGGCAAGTTGATGCATGCAATTGATGCAACTGCCTCCTGGGTTGTGTTCGTGAGAGTGTAGCCAGTAGCTCCAAGTGATCCTTCCCCTCCATTAGGCACTTTTGATGCTGCATCTGGAGTGCTGTGTCCAGCTTGGGGTTTCCCGGCATGAAGACATGGACCTACTGGAGTGAGTCCCCCAGGCTGGTTGGGGGCTGAGGGCTTTGGGCTTGTTCAGCCTGGAGAAGAAAAGGCAAAAAGGAGACTTTCTGCTGTCTGCAACAACCTGATTGGAGGATGCAGAGATGGAGCCAAACTCTTCTCAGTGGTGCATGGAAATAGGATGAGAGGCAATGGGGACACRCTGAAACCTGGGAAATTCAGATTAGACATGGGGAAAAGAAGTTCATCAGGAGGGTGATCAAATACTGGAGGGGCCCAGCTAGGCTGAGGGATCTCCGTCCTTGGAAGTATTCAAGACTCAACTGAACAGGGACTTGGATAACCTGATCTGATTAGACCTGCATATCACTTGCAGGTATCCCAATAACTGAGCTCTGGAAGTCCCGACAACTTGCATGATTCAAGGAAGATTAGGTGGAATGGCAGAAAGATTGTGTTTTTTTTTTTTTCTTTAATTCCCTTTCTGCTTTCTTTGGCATCTCATTTTTTTCAGGCAAGCATGACTCATCAACCTCCATTATGTGGTTTCCTGGCTTTTAGCAATTTTTCTTTTACTTTTTAGAAGTAATTATTAGTTTTGCATCACAGCCAGCATTCAGAACAGCGTGCCGTGGGCTGCGGTGACTGAAGCTGTTGACTCATGTCTGTTGCAGGTTTTGAGACTGACATTGATTTCTTCCCACTTCTAACTTGGTTTCTCTCTTTCAAAATATCTGCAAAACCGATTTTGGTCGTGTAACGATCTCCTTGTGTCTTTACAGAGTAGGAGTGTTGATCTTGGGGGTCCTGGAGAGCACCCAGCTACAGTGATTCTAGTCAGCCTATTGAATTCCCTCTGAACAGAGTATATGTCCTTTCTTCCTGTCCTTGTGTGCTCTTCAACTGCTACCTTCCTGTAGGAAGTCATTTTATTTTAATGGTAGATATAGTTGATTTCTGCATATCCTTCCCGAAAACATAATCTTGCATGAATGGAAGATTTTACAAAACAAGCGGTATTGAGGGTTAACTCCTCAATTCTACTGAAGTCAGTGAAGTTTTGTCAGCTTTCAGAATCCAACTCCGTTTCATGGTTTTGCTTTTTGAAAGCGTTGAATGCCTCATAACTGCGTCTGAAATAGCTGGTATCTTGATGCTCTTATTGTTGCTGAGCAAGTTTCCTTTACCTATGAAAGCAGTATTGCAAACAATGTCCTGATAAGGCATTTGAGATATCTGTCCTACTAGGAATATATATCACTAAAATGTTTTATGTACTTTAAACGGTACTTCTGAGAACTGCCTAATTCRATGACAATTATATGAGGCTATGGAGAAGCCTGTGGCCTCTCTCCATATATGTGATGCAAGTGCAAGAGTATAAAGCTAGAGGATTTTCAACCAGAAGAAAAGTGGATTTTGTTTCTAAGCTTTCAGGACGTATTTCTAAAATTATGGCCAGTCGTGATAACATGCTTGGGATCTRCACACACCAGGGGCTGCTACTCAGCTCATGTAAAAAGAGAGAACTAAGAGTGTCAGTTAATAAAGGAGGGTGTAGAAGGAAGGAGCATAAGAACGCACCCACTGTTACTTGAGCTTCTCCTTATGCCCAAGAAGTGAAGGTTAAGTACTGGTAAAATACAAAATTGTCTTGAAATCCCCAAGTAGACTTATCTTTTTTCTGCAGTCCTGTGTAGATACACTCACAGGTGTCAGAGGTTCTTTGTAAAGACAGTGTGTTTGCTAGGAAGCTCATTTAATGCATAGCTCCTCTGCCACCGGGGCTGACGGGCAGAGGTCAACCTGTTCCGAGCAAGCACAAAATCAGACCCGACGCTGCAGCTGCCAGCTGGATGTCAGGATGCCTCTTGCTTGTCCTCTCTTTACGTTGCTTCCTGGAACCATGAARTGCAGTTGTTGTCCCAGCACGACTGAATTGTAAGGCATTTCCAAGTGAGACAAGGCAGGAACGAGCAGCAGTACTGGGGAGACATTTCTGTGCTTCTCCATCCACTTGTCAAGCTCAGGATGAGTCAGCCGRTGGCCACGGGCAGCACTCTGCTCAGACGTTTCCATCCTGCTTTGCTCCTTTCCCACTGCGGAAAGGAGGGACTTTGGAAAAGAGAGTAGTTGGTAAGACGCAACATCTAAAGCCCAGCAGCTGAGTGCTCCTAGCGTGGCAGTTCATGGTCCCCTGTCCCTGTGCTGCCTTGTCCGCATTGCCTGCGAGGTGGAAGCAGTTTTAACTGGCACAGAAATTGCATCTGGCATAGAAAAGGGTGGACCTCTMTGGGTTTTTCTGGGAAAAAAGGGGGATAGAAAATATGATCAGTAGATCGAGGATTCATCTTTCTTCTCTGGGCTGTGCAGCTGATGCACTGTGTGATTAGGAGATGTAGGAGATTTGCTCTTCCTGATACCTCACTAACGCCTAGGAAGGGGGGTGTTAACTGGGCCCCGTAAGGGCGGTGCGAATTGCCCGTTGAAAGCTTTGCAAAGCCTGTCGAGGGAAGGAGTGCTGGGCCCGGGGAGCCCTGCGAGGCGGTGACTTCTTGGGAAAAGTGACCCTTCGCGGAGCTGGTGGAGAATCGCTCTTGAAAAATCTGAGGGAATTCTGGGACGTAGTTACACTGAAAAGAARAATAGGAGAATCTACAAATTAATAGAATTTGTTATGTGTAAAATAAGTATCCCCAAACCAAATTTAAAGTGAACGAGATCGATTTTTACCTGAAAATATGAACTGGATCTGCTGGTTGCTGCCACCAGAAAAGGGGGCAGGAGAGAGAATCCTGAGTTTATTGTGTTCACTTAGACCTCAGTGTGGTCTATTAAATTGTATAGCAAGCAAATGGAGAAATACTGCTGTGCAGAAGAAGTAAGGTAGCGATATTATTCTAATATTAGTTATTCCACAGCCCAAGTCCAGATACTAAGAAGCAAGTTCATAATTATATTTTGCTATGAATATTGTGTAGATCTTTTAAAAATGTGTTTAAAAAAATTTCTTACGCATTCTCTGAATGAATGCTTATAATCTCTGAGAATTTACACCTTACATTTAATTGCAAATACACCTATAATGCTGAAAATATTTTAGGAATCCAGTTCATTTTTTGATAGTGGAAAGCATATCTTGAGTTGGGTCTGTAAAAGAAAATCTGCCTACAGTGATAAGTTGCTTTTCATTTTGTGGTGACTTTAGAGATCAGACAGTTACCAAGCAATATAAATTAGGAATTGTGTTAGATGATGAGGGGAGAATATAACTAATATGGAAAAAAAATGCAGGTTTAAAAAACCAGCATCTTATATGTGTGGTATAAAGCAGAGTCTAACACCCCCCTCCAAAAAAAAARMAAACYCAAAACTTTTATATTTTTAGTATTTTTCCTTTTATAATTTGCAACTCTCAGGGAAAACATTTGATYGCTTCCTTGATTGAATCTGGTTTCCATACAGTGATTGTAGAGCTGTGCTCTCTTCCCTGCCAGTGACCTGAAAAGATGTTTCCGGGAGTCCAGAGACGGAAACAATTCACGAAGGAAYCTTGGGGGTTTTGGGGATCTCTTCCGAAGTGGTGAATGGGACGGAAAGTTGAGAGTTGGCTTGCAACGYGTGCAAATGTTTGAGGTTCTTCCAAGAAGAGATGTTTGTGATTCACGCGTGGTAAGGGCTGGGTGCTGAACATTTGGGCCGTTAGCGAGCAAGAGCAGGGACAGAGCTTGAA
Source organism: Apteryx rowi (assembly GCF_003343035.1). Lineage (NCBI taxonomy): Eukaryota > Metazoa > Chordata > Aves > Apterygiformes > Apterygidae > Apteryx > Apteryx rowi. The sequence goes on from NW_020451263.1 coordinate 102,129, forward strand.
TGGACGTAGTCTTTCAAAGACATGTGCTCCCGGTGAATAAATGCAAACTGATGCTTGTAAGTGAGGGAGTTGGGCCCAAGTCCATGTTTGACTCATGTGGTTTCAAGTTCCTTGACACCGAGCAGAGTTCAGGCACTGTGTCTCTTTTAATATAGTTGAAGAGGGCAGATTCTGGCTTTTGCAGCCATGTCTATTGCTTGTCATCACATGGTCCATTAGTCTATTTTTAATAAGATGCCAAAAGCAAGTCTTACGAGCCAAGCAAGCTTTCCCTCCGCTAAAGGTTCACCCTTGTGGCAATATTTGTTTACAGTCTGTACTTCTTCAACCAACTTTCATCCATATTCCTGAAGAAATTACTGCAGATTCTTTTTTTGGATAAACATTGGATTATAAGAAAATTCAGGTTGGAAGGGACCTCAAGAGGTCTCTAGTCCAACCTCCTGCTCAAAGCAGGGGCAGCTCTGGGGTCAAACGAGGTTGCTCAGGGCTTTATCCAGTCAGGCGTTGAAAGCCTCCAAGGATGGAGGCTGCCCTCTCTGTGCCCCTATTGCAATGTTTGTYGTGAAAAAGTTTCTCCTTATATTCCGTATGAACAGAGATACAGGTTTTATTTCAACTATGCTYGTAGTCCCTCATCCTCCTGCCACCATCTCCTCAATAACCTCGTAGGTAGGGGAAGACTGCTGTTGGGTCCTCCTGAAGCCTGTTCTTCTCCAGGCCAAGCAAGCCCGGTTCCCTCAGCCTGTCCTCACGGGGCATTGCTCCAACCCCCAACCATCTTGGTGGCCCTTCATAATATGAAGTAAATCTTTCCCTTGTTTAGYACAGAAAGCCTAAAGATCTTCATTCAAACACCTGTAGGCATTTGGGGATTTGGATCATTGTCTAAAGAATCAACGATCCTTTTTCCAACAGCCCTTCACAGCCCCATCTTACAGTAGTTTTCTTTGCCGTCTTTTGCCTCTACAACTGCTAAGAAGTCCCCAGATCAAAGTGGAGTCCACAGGTGGATACAGAATCCATAAAATCAAACATTTTATGGACTGATTAGAGTGCTATCCTGCCGGTTTGATTACCCATTAAAGCCGTGCTCTTTGGTAAACAGCAATTTTCAAATAAAATGAATCATATTTAGACATATTTGACCTTTTTGTTCCCCAAACTCATTTTTTTTCAGTTGCTAAACAATTACCATTGCAAGTTTAAGGCTTACTTGCTGTTGGTAAGTTGTCTTATGYTGAAACATTTCTTAGGAGGGAACAGTACAATTGGCTTTAAAGCCCAGAATGTTAAGTGTTAGGATGCCATATGATCATTCTTGATGTGTTTAGTATAAATTCTAGCAACATGAGCTATTTAAATGTGATCCCCTCAAAAAAAAAAAGAAGGAAAAAAAAAAAAGTATTTATCTCCCGTGCTATTGCTTAAGACCTTCTAGGCACTCATATGCTATGGTGCTGATACCAGCTGGCAAAATCAGAGGAGACTGTTCATTCTTTCCTCGCTCTCCAAACGCTACTGGTCACAGCCGTGAGTCCACAGCAAGACTTCTTCAGTCCCTGCTGCCTTTTGACAGAATGTGCGATTTATGGCAGTAAACTCAGATCGTGATCATGTTTCCTTTTCGAATCCATTGTCGCAGTTACCACTGCTAATTTCGGCCTTTAGGAGGCAAACAAATGCTTAGATACTTGGTGACAATGCAAGGTTTTCCCCATTCAGCTGAACTAGTTTGCGAAAAGAAAAAAAAAAGTGCTACTATTTAGCATAAAATTAGATGTGAATGTCCTACACTCTCTGGAGCTTTTAAGAATTCCATTCTGTCCAGCCTGAAAGGGAAGAAATGYGTAAGCAGTTGGTTTATTGAGGTTGTTAGGAGGTTGTCCTCTCCCTGGGTGGTTTGGCTCATTAGAACTTCCTTGGGCGTGGGATTTGGGGGGATTTGCTGGCTGCTCGTCTTTTAGAGTGACGCGACCTGGTAGGGTTTCTGGCTGGTTCTAGGCGAGACTGCTTTGCTTTACAAGGTTGTAGTAAAACTTTGTTATCTTATTTGGACGGTCTCACAGAAATACTATACAGTCCTTGGGTCTGAAGAAAACAAACAAAAATTTCTCAGGAAAGTATTTCCTGAAATTTGCTCTTTAAGGGCACAGCACTTAGGCAAGGATCCTGAGATATGTCCCGGGAAGAGAGATTTGAGAAGAGTGGGGAGAGCAGACTCGTACTTGAATATTCAATTTAGGGACTGTGGGAAAGAAATTTGACAATTCATCATAAATAGAATAGACTGCCTGTTTCAAGAAGGTAGGAAGCAAGAAGAGTGGGCAGTGTTAGGAAAGGCAGATAGGGCCCCAAGGCGCAGGACTGAGTTGGTGGTGTGTGCTTTTTCCCTCCCTCTCCTCTCTCTCCAGAACAGGGAGAAGTGAGGGGGTTTTGTTTTGTATTTTGGGGTGTTGGGGGAGGTTGGCTTATTTTATTTATTTATTTATTTATTTTTAAGGGAGGGAATAGGCTGGAGAGAGCAAGACATTTGAAGAGGCAGATTAGGACAGCAAAGATTTATGCTGGCAGAGATTGGGTGGAAGCAACAGCTGAAATATTAGGGAAACAGAAGCTTTGCTGCTGGATGCAGGGAAGAATGAGTGWATTTTTTCAGTGATGAGGGAATTAATTGTGGTAAATAAATGCTGGACTGGCGCTAAAGAGAGAAGCTCATTTGTGGAGAAAACTTTGACTTTTTCAAATTGAGAAAGGACTAGCGTCTCCACCACTGTGTCACGTAGCTGCAAGGTGGTGGTGAATTCCTTCCTGTGCCTGTTCTTAACCCGACGGTTGGTGTTCGCTGGCAGGAAGCGGTGTTGGTGGGGCCGGGGTATTGACTGATCCGTGAGGCTTCTTCTGCATCTCTTTCACCTCGTGTGGTATCTTCTCATGTAGCTCCTCAGAGATGGGGGAGTTTCTCAGAACCCCCTTTCTGGGTGGTTTGCCAGTATTTCTGGTTGGAGCTCCTGGCAGAGGCACCYGGGCACGTTGCTGCTTTCTTTAAAAGCGTGTCGAAGATCAAACCGTCTAATCTCTGATTGCATTTACATTTATTCTAGCCTAGCTGGTTTCATTAGCTTAACRTTTGCTTTTAATTTAGACTCACGATAGTGAGATCAGACTTTGTTCTGCTCTGTTGAATTTGAGGATGAAGTCGGTGCCCACACTCAGTTCCAAGCTGCGGTCTGGAGGATTTCTTAAGGAAAGAGCAGTCTTGGAGGAGATTCTTCTGTTCTCGGACTAACTGAGGGACTATTTCTGCTGATCATGTGAACATGGCTAGGCAAAAATATTACTAGTAAGAAGAGGCTAAAGCAGGTGGTTTTAACACACAAAAAATGATTGCTGCTGCTTTTCAGGAATATGAGGCATCTTCTGGAGAMAAACGAAAGATCTTGAGTTACGTACAGTTTTTTTGTATTTAAAAACTGCAAGTTAAAGAAAAAAGTAAACCTTTGCCCTCCTGCTGATAGTAATTTCCTAATTCAAGGTTTTCTGGTAGGAAAAGCAGGTTGGGTTATTCCTGTGCTCCGATGAGGACCAGGGTTCTGTACCACAGAACCAATTCGTAGTGCTTCCTGTAAAGGTGAAGTGAAAAAACAGTGAATTTCTATTTAAATATCTGCTAAAGACCGCACTGCTTTAGAGGTGGTGATAATTGAATACAGTAGCAGGAAAACATACTTAATTTAGTTGTGTTGAGCAAGATGCTTGTTTGAATGCTCTCCTGTGTCTTCTCATGACGAAACTCCTTTCAGCTGGAATCGCTCACCTACTAAATCTACTATGAAAATAACTGTTGAGAGTTTCTAGGATTTAGYGGAGTTAGAAAGATGGATGAAATCCGCGTTTTTGATGCCAGTGACTTGCGCGTGATTTCTTGATGTGAGAAGAATCATGGTTTGCTTCCTTTCAAAGCAAGACTATCTGTGCCAGACTTGAGTACCTCTGAAGGAAGGAGTTTTACTAGCTCAAAAGGAAGGAACCGATCAGGATAATGAAATGGGAGCGTGCTGAAATCCCCMTTCTCTGCCTGACAAATTCACGTTTAGAAGGACATAGTCTGATATATGAATTTACGCATGTCTTTGTGGAAAAGCAATACACATTAAACATGAAGTGAGCAGTGGCAGCTGGTTCTCTATRTAGTAAATAATATCCGGCTGTGCAATGTAATCTTGTAGTACAAAAATATTTTAACTGAGTATTTGTATGACAGTGGAAATGGGTATATACTCTTGTCACTTTGTCAGGCTCTGTTGTTTGGTAACTAGAGCTGGAAGACTGATGTCTRTTCTGKTTGGTTGGTTGGTTTGTTTGGCCTAGCTGTCTGCTCTGCTGCTCTGTAACATTGCTGCGCTGTAGCCTTGCAAAAAATCTCAGTTCCCTTTCATTTATCTTSCTCTTCAAGTGGGAATGATAATATTTATGTACATTCCTTAAAAAACTGTTATAGGTTTTTGTTAAAATGTATAAAGTTGTGCTTGGCATTGTCTATTGAAAAGCAGAGGTTTACGCGAAGAACCCTGAGCAATAACGTTAAGCTGAGTCCTTGTTTATTTTAGCAGAAAAAAAATGTAAATTTTTTCCCCCCCAAAACACAAGTTTCTCTTCTGGCTGCCATTCTAGTATTTATGAAGTGAGTTTTATAAATCAGAATTGTTATAATTAAACTGCTATCTAATCCTAGCCCAGTGGCTGCTTGTGTTATAGAACTAAGTGCTGCTGGGCGCAATTGACTCTGATGGTATTAACACAAATTTTCAAACATTATTAAAGATARTGGGACTTCACAGAAGCAAATTGAGAGGACCTGAAATTGAACCAAAAAAATTCCCACTAGAGATAATTTCCCATAAGAAACAAAAGATCTGGAAAAGAAATACTTTGATGTKGCAGAATCAYAGAATGGTTGAGGTTGGGAGGCACCTCTGGAGATCATCTGGTCCAACCCCGCTGCTCAAGCAGGGTCAGCATGAGCAGGTTACCATGTCCAGAYGGGTTTTGACTATCTCAAAGGATGGAGACTCCACAACCTCCCTGGGCAGCCTGTTCCAATGTTCAGCCACCCTCACAAGGAAGAAGCGTTTTCTTATGTTCAGACAGGATTTCCTGTATTTCAATTTGTGTCCATTGTCTCTCGCCCTTTCACTAGGAACTAAGAGGRGTCTGGCTACATCTTCTTTATACCCTCCCATCAGATATTTATACGCATTGATAAGGTCTCCCATGAAGCCTTCTCTTCTCCAGGCTGAACAGGCCCAGCTCTCTCAGCTTCTTGTCATRTGAGGGATGCTCCAGTCCTTTAATCATCTTTGTGGCCCTTAGCTGGACTCGCTGCRGTAGCTCCCTGTCTCTCTTGTMCTGGGGAGCCCAGCACTGGACCCAGCACTCCAGASGTGGCCTCACCAGGACTGAGCAGAGGGGAAGGATCACSTCCTTCAACCTTCTGGCAATGTTCTTCCCAATGCAGCCCAGAGGCTGTCGGCTTKCTTTGCCGCTAAGGCGCATTGCTGGGTCACGTTGCTAACAGTTATGAAAGTTTTCTCTTACTGTGGTAGGCTCAAGTGCATTTGCTGGCCTTTGTAAGATTTTCTAGCTTAAAAGGCTTTAGAATTGAAGTTTTCAGAGCACTCAGTGCGTTGTCATAATCACAAGCAGCCAAGTTTGAGCGAGTTACTTGAGAAGTTATTGCCCCTGTGCTGCAAGTTACTGGCTGAGATGGTAGAACTGATTGTGTGCGTTTCTCATTCACTGCAAAGCTGAGGAAAACGTGGTAGTTTAAACCTTGGACATGCCGACCATTCAGCCTTATTCACCATGGGCTGAGCTTGCCAGGGCAGGCACAGCAGGAGAAGACTGGACTGCAGAGCAACTCAAAGCATCATCCRTGTCCAGCGTGTGATCGTTTTGCCGTAGACATTCCATGACAGATGTCTTTCTCATCTGGTCTTAGAACCGAAGCAAGCTCCCTTGCGTGATAGATTCCACACCAGCTCTGCCTGCTCTGCTTCAGCACTTAGACTCAGGTGTCTGCTAACAGTTTTCTAGTTCATGGCATCCAGCGCAGTAGCAGTAGTGCCTTTGAGCAGTGTGCTCTTGACTCCCAGGAGATTGCTTGAGAGGTCGCGAAATACCTTTTGTGGAGGCAAGATAGTGCAGAGRTGTTAGATTGCTCTGAATGAGGAATGAATGGGCCTGTATGGGTGGGGAAGCACCCGAAAGAATGGCAAAAGAAGGGATATAAAGATGGCATGTGTTGATAGCGCCTAGATTAGCGGGCCATCAAGGTGACAGTACATCTGGAGTCTCTCAGGACACCAAATTGGGGTGGGGAAGGGGAAACAACATTCTTTAAATAAAAAAAGTGTGTGTGTGGTGGGGGCAGAGTATAGCCGTTAGGAGATGATAGTGGGAAGATAAAGAACAGGATTGGAGACATTAGATGCCCAGGTGCAGAGACAAAAGAATCCTGATGACTCACTGGGATGGGATGGGATGGGATGGGATGGGATGGGATGGGAGGGGGGCGAAAGCTCACCCTGACGGCTCCTCGGGGCACCAAGGCACAGCCATCAATCCTGGGGTCTGCAAGTTAAGAGCAACTTGGGACACGTGATGATGACTAGAGCGCAAGGGTCTCTTTGCAAGAAGCTGATGTAACAYGAGTAGCGCTAGATGTTACGCAAGAGGAAGGTGTTATTTATTTAAACAAAAACAATTTCAAGCTCATCTCAAGGCTTTCACTCTCTTAAGCTCTCACTGACATGTACAAAGACGTGCGTCTGAGTGGCCTGACCAGAATAGCCCATGTGTGCCATGCAGGATGAGGGATGCCAGCTATGAGGTCCTCCTCACATTATCACCCATCAAGAGGAACCCAGGGGATGAACTGATTTTTTGGACAGTTCTCTCTACACCCTTTAGAAGACCGTGGTTATKATGGTGTGAGCTTTTCGCCGCAGAATCTTACTTAACCTTCGGTAAATCTTAGGCGAGGTTGCTACCCCTTGTCTTTTGTTTCTTCATTTGGGGTGTTTTTACAGCGGCAGTTTGTCTTCCTGCTGAGATAACAGGAAGAGGAGCGGCCCATGCTGTGTGCTGAAGCCTTGTGACCATGGCCGTATCAGCGCAGGGCCTTCTGCTGATAAATCAATCATCACCTGCACTGTGGCCTTACTGGAGCATGGGCTTTTCTGGCCYCCACGCAAACAAACATTCCCCAGTGTTTACCCGTTTGATGGCTGTTCATTGTGTACTGGGTTATCAACGTATGCCATTCTTGTAACCGTTTCTTTGTTGTTCTTTCTGGTGTTTCGTCAGGAAAACCTTTCCCGTCATGCTTCGTTCTTAAAATTTGTTATGAATATCCACGCTTTGTCCTCCCTGTGAGTGCAAGAAATCTGGGTGATGTCACTTTAATGCATGGGTCTGGTTGCCTAAATCCTGGACAGACCACCTGGACAGACACGGTTTGGCACTTCAGAGTCGTTCAGTGGTTATAAGAATGTTAATATGAATAAAACCACTTTCGTTTTAAAATGAAATCACCTTTCCTTCCTATACATTGAACTTTGCTACAGTGTTGCTGCATTAATTGCTATAATAATAAGCACAGGCTCAGAACAAGATGATCGTGTAATATTTTGGGAGACGTTTCTTAGTTTGCTTGCATTTTCCTTCTGAAGTAAAGTCCAAAGGCAGTATAAATGCAATAACTATCCTGTTTTCCTGCTCCCTTTCTTTGAGATCTGTGTGATTACTGCAGAAAAGACACAGCCCGGAGATCTGAGCCAATTTTGTTAGAACTACAAAGGAAGGGTGGAAGGAACAAATTCTTGCAGGTTAGGAGAAGAAAACCAAATCTGCTATGTGGATCAATGCTAGGACATCCAATAACATATATAAAACCCCAGGATGAATGGACACCAAAAGGTCTGCAAGGTAATTTGGATTAGAGAGAGGGAAWATGGCTGTCAACTGTAATTTAATTTGGAAGGCTGATGATTGAATCTTTGCTTTTGGAAGTAACAGTAAGGCAGCATGTGGCCTCCTCAAGTGTCCTGATGAGGGATGCACAGGGGRCCTGATTTTTTCAGAGCTGAACCATTTTACATTTTCCACTGTTTATTTACAACCGGACAAGGTAGAAGGAGGAGATTGTGCCAGTGAATTTTTTTCTTTTTAYAGAAAATAAAAACAAATCTATAACTTCAGCCCAAATTATGCCAGTTTTAGACCTGCTCTTGATTTTTCAYGCTCACAGAAGTGGCCTGATACAAAAGCAGGTTTTCACCGATCGCAGCATGCTCAAAAGAAGTTATCAAAGCAGACGCAAGCCCAGCCTCTGAGGGGCCAGCTATTTAGGCTAGGTCATGTATTAAGTTATGGTGTGGGTGTGTYGTGTGCGTTACTTAACGTGATCCTCAAAGTCAAGGACGGGGGAGATCTGAGTCCTTCAGAGGAGGTGGTACCTACCATCCTAAGGACCTAGGAGGTGCAGGTGGACGCGGGGTAGCTCTGCATTCCTGGGGATGGTGATTTTTGCAGTTCTGCGCTTTTCCTGCCTCCCGGAGCCTCCTCGGAGTTGAGCTGCCCTTGCAGCCGACGAGCGACAGGGCCTGGTGCTGCTCACGTGTCCCTGCGCCGTGTGAGCTGCTTTGACTGGCTGTGAGCACCACGTGGCCTAAGAGCCACCAGCTGGCCACTTCTGAAGTGTGACTTCTTTTGGCTGTCATAATTAACGTTTTTATTAATACCCTCATGTTCCGCTTGCAGCGGTTATGTCTCTAAGAGGTGGTGGAGCACGACTATGGGATTTTATTGTGTCGGTGCCAGAAGTCCCTCRCTCCAACCTCTTCTGTAAAGGCGTCGCTTCTCGTTGATCCGTGTAGAACTCCTGTTACTGTTGGTCAGCCAGTTTCACACCGGTGGCACTTTCTTCTGATGAGATTTACTATTGCGTGTTTTTTTCAGACATGTCGCAATATTTGTTTTCCAAGAAAGCTTAAGAAATAGTCTTCCGTGTATTAAATCGTTGATATCCACTCTGCAAAACTATTTTTAATGTTGGTACAAAAAGAGGTAAGAACTGCTGTGCTGGTATTATCTACTTAGTCAATAATACTTGATGTGCGTGCGTGTGTGTATAGAGTCTGGTTTCTAGTTGATGCTATTTTGCAGCAGTAGATTAATCACATGACTTAATGCTGGGAGAAGACATGCCCTGTAATCTATTTTCCTTTGGGCGTCCCTTAAAGGGACAATCTGTTTTCCATGCCGGAGAGCCTATCTGTGAAAAACTGTTTTTGTAACAGAAACGTGTACTGTCCCTTGATGGATATCCATTTGTCTGTGGATCTTATCGAAGAAATGCTTAGGCTAAGCCCAGTTTAGAGAAGAGTAGGTATTGGAATGGTTTACTGGTCATATTACTTGAAGAAAATAAATTTTGGGGTAAGAACAAATCTTGTCCTGATCTGTTAATGTGTGTGATCAAGGTCCTTGTACTAAAGCCATGTACAGAAATTAAGACGCTTGTGCCAATTTAGTTAAATGTTGCACCTACTTTAGAGGGTTTACAAGCTTATCTAACAATTTTTACCTTAGTGTTGCAGGTTAGACTTACTTTATTCTTAAAGGATAGACTAGACCTGGAATTTCARGGCAATTCTAGTTTTGGAGATTTTTGATCTATAATTTCTAGGGCTTTTGCTCCTTCCTGAAGGAGGTGATCAGTATCCTGCATTTCCCGTCTCAGGGAGCGCACACGTTTGGAGTGGGAGGGCAGCAGGAGGAGTAACAATTATCCACGCTTAGTCCGTGTTGCCAGCAAAGCGTAGATAGGTTTGCATATTTAATGATAGCAATTTTTAGCTTGCGTGCCTAAGGAGAAGTTGTTTGCCTGATTTACACATAAATTTTGTCGCGGTGGTTTGTCAAGTGCCGTGAGGATGTCACCCTTCCGTGGAGCACTGGATGATGATCATCCGTTAAGGTCTCCTGGATGTAACGCRGACGATGATGCTCTGTGAAGGTGAAACTTTGAGAAGTGCCCTTTATTAGAAAAACAACGGGGCTTTCATTTCGTGGTGCACGATCGTATTAGGCATGGGCATATGAAATTAGTTCGGTATTTGAAACATTCTAGTGTCAGAATCATTAAGATCTTGAAAGCATGTGTGTGTGTGTGTGTGTGTGTGTGTGTGTAAAGAAAAAAAAAAGTTAAATATTCATTTTCAGGCACCAGAAATAATGGTTATGAGTCTAATGTAAGAATTTTGTCTGATTTGAGTAATACTCTGGCATCTTGAAAGTGTTGCTGCCGAATCCTGACCTAAGTGTTTTTGAGTGACTTTTTTCAGGTAGAGTATGAATTTGAAGTACATAATTAAATCTGCTGTAGGTAAGCTAAAGTCCTGATCCTTGGCTTGTGTAACTCGAAAGAAAAATCACAGTGTTTTATTCAGTCCCCTGATTAGGGATGTGTCGTACTTAAAAGCCGGTTTGCGGAGGTCTCTCTGAATGGCAGCGCAACCCTCGGGTGTCTCGGGCGCTCCTCCGGTACCGGCACGTCCCCCAGGACGCGCTCCTCTTCTGTGTGCGTCGGACCTTGGTGAGGAGACCCAGCAGGAACTGTTCAGGGAGAGAGTGTTTCTGCAATTGCTCTTTCAGCAAGTAACCGCTTTGYATTTAAACCARAYGGAAACCCCCAGCTCTAGCTGTYGTCCCAGCGACGGGGAGGCAGCAACGTCCCCTGCGGTGCTTCTGTGCACGACACCATGGCCATGCCAGTGCCTGAAAACCTGCTGAACGCAGGGTGGAGAAGGAGCCAGGCCACGGGTGAGGTGTGGACACCAAAGAGGACTGTGTTTCCATGTCTTGACGCACGTGCAGCTCGCTTGGATGCCAGGCGAGCGAGGCTCAGAGYGTGGGTGGTTTCTGATTTAGGTAGCTGCTGCACGGAAGATCTCTCCTACCGCTCTTGTTCTTTAGTGCAGGGACATAAGCCAAGGCGTGGAAAATCAATAGGTAAAGGTATAGCCACAAGGAAGTCTGCTTTACATTTATATGGTGTTCTGCTCCCAGTTTTTTACTGAGGTCTTACGGATATTTATAAATGGGTAAGGTTTTCTGCTGAAGGTGCTACTAAGTTAAGAAACTTGACAGTTCAGTGTAGTTTGGCCTGAGCATCTGGTCTTATATGGTCACTKAAAATGCCAGTGAATCAGTGGCAAAATGGCATTCTTATTTGTTGGTCTGCCTTGGTCCAGGGTCTTAGTAGACAAGAACATTCACTGTACTTGTTCCTCTCTTCCCTTCTGCWGTGGCAACGTGTTTTCCTGTAGGAATACGCTTCTTGCAGGAGCAAAACCCGTGCCTGGAACAACTGTATAAAGTACGGTTAGGTGTATATTTGTGTAAGCAGTTTAGCTTAGGTTTTGTGGTTTGGTTTTGTGCGTGTGTGTGTTTTGGTTTGTTTTTAACCAATCCCTAGTGATTGAGGACTGGGGCTCCGTGTTAACATCTGGAAGCGTGCAGGATGTCAGCTGATACCAGCGTTTTCCTWACGGGAAGCTCTGTGCTTGTAGATGAGACAGATGCTACCAGGGTACTGGTCTGGTAGGGCAAATCTGTCATTTCACAAGCAAACTGATTGAGTGGATTTTTAAATAAGGTAGGTAAAATATATTCTGCCAGCACCTCTATTCAGTAGACTTTCTTCCTTCTTTTGTAGGGATGGTATGGGATGCGCTAAAATAAAACTTAAATAGTTTTAAAGAATTTACATGAACTTAGTGTTCAAAAATCTTTCAGTTTGATAGTGGGTCTAACTAATTGCTAATTGTGTGCAGACTTAACAGGTAGGTGAGTAAATTCAAATAGTTGAATTATCATTTTTGGATGGTAAGGTGGGTGAGCGTATTTTCACAAAGGCAGAGACAGCATGTATAGCAGCAGGAGAAGATCCATCTGCTTTTTCCATAAATAAGCTTGTTTTGTGTTGAATGTACTGTATCATCTTAGGGATCATCTTAGAGTGGGATTTGAGCTCTTAAGTAATTTGGACTTTCCTGCTGCAGTTCCTAGGCGTTCAGTCTGAATTATTCTTGTTTCTTGAATGAGACCTTTTGAATGAGGACTGGACCAAAAGCTGTAAAACTCATTTCAGCCTGATCCCTGAGCAGTTACCACTGGATAATTCGGATGTAGTATCTGTGAATCAAAAGGGTTTTTCTTAATGCATGCCATGAAAAAGGCCTTACATTTGGGGGCTGTCTGTGCTTGTGTAGCACCTCGCCTTGTCAGCTTGCAGAGCTGTCACGGTGAGCGGCACCTGGACGTGCCGCGGTGCCGTAGGAGGATGGGGGCGAGCTGAGTTTGGTGCTTAGATGAACTCGGGCAGGCAGAAAAATTTAAAGTGTTAGTTTTGCAATGTAGAAAAATACGTAAAAACAAAACAATCTATTTCATAATCAGGAAGAAGGCTAACTCTTCTTAGCTGGCATATTTATATAAACAACATACAACTCTTACTCCCCAAATGTCCTACTGAGATGCTGTGCCAATACTAACAACATCCCAGTGAGAAGTGAAGCTCATGAAATAGGAGACAAAGCATAACCCTACGGTCTTCCCGTTTTCCTCCCTCCCAGGAGAACGTTGATAGACACCGCACTGAGGAGACAAGTCCCTGACCCTGGATGGAGAATGCCCCAGCTCTGATACCTGCAAACTGAGCCCTTCCTTTCCTTACAGAACAGGAGGTCGGTGGAGGTGGAAATGMTGAAGAACTTGAAGAAGAATAGCCTTGATTAGGCCATGACCAATCCCTTTCTTGTTCAAATTAGAAATTTCATAGGAATCTGGCAATTAYGCTTCATTCTACCATGAATGAAAACACTGGGATACTTTCTCAAGTGTTCAGTAAGCGCTCTTTCAAATGTAAGATGCTTAGAGAGAAAACAAGCTGGAATTTCTTTTGGTGCAGGCTGCCTAATGTTAGTGTTTTCTCCCTAAGCAGAGTTCTGCCGCATTGATAAGCCCTTGTGTCATGATGAAGATGAGCAGCTCAGCTTTGAAGCTGTCCGCAACATACACAAGCAGATGGACGATGATGCCAATGGCAATGTGGATGTGGAAGAGAGTGATGAGGTTAGTGTACAACGACTTTTCTGTTCTTCTCTCACACAGTATTCTGCCTCTGGAGAGGGCCTAGGAGGACTGTTGCGTTACGGGTAATGGTAGTGTGACAGTGGAGCCTGAAATTCAGCTGTTGAGAGGCTTTTTTTTGGTTGCCTTTCTCTTTATCTAGCAAAGAAAGCTATGTTCTGTCTTGGTCCRGGTTTAGTGCGTGTGATTTTTTTCYTCTGTGTTGGGTTTCTATCCACTTAATCTTTTTTACACATAAACTATATCAATTTTAACACTGAAAGACACCAGCAGATCTGTTTACGTGAGTGATTGTTATTATCACTTCATTCCTTTCTTTTTTAATCCTGGAGCTGGGAAGCACATCTGACTCTGGTCAAGCCTCCCTTTGTGATATTGTTGAGCAAATTTACTGGCTGTTGTCCCTTCACATTATAGTATTTATTGCATTCTTTGACCAACCCAGCTGGAAAAGCTACAATACGTTTTTGCATACTGCAGAATAAGGAATGAATCTSTGTTGTCTTGACCTTTGAGATTTTAGCTGATAACTTCATTAAAGAGAAATAAAATTCTTGACAAAGGAAATTGTTTTCTTTCATAAGGTTCAATAGAAATAGTGACTAATATAAAAGAGAAAGCTATTTAGTATTTTTAATGTAGCCTCAATTGCATTTGATACTCATTTGCCAGGCTCTCTTCAGGGTAGGGAATTCTGTCTTGTAATGAGATTGGACTCTAAATAAGAAAAGCAAAGTATTGGAAGTGAAAACAAAGCAGACTGGTGGAATGATCTGCTGACTGTCAAAAGATCTCAGTTTTCCTGATTCCTCAATGCATAGCAAAAACACTGGCAAGATACGGGTATGTTGGATATGTTGTCCTAGCCTTTCCACTGGACTCAGGTGGACAATGTACGTCTCTGGAGCTACATGAGTTTCCTCAATGGTTGAAGCGTAGCTCTTGTGCCAAATCCATGTCATACGACGAGAGGCTGGACCGTGCTAGGAGCAAGGGCTGCTGAATAACCCAAATTCTCGGCTGTGGAAGGAAGCGAACCAGGAGCTGCTGGGACGGCGCCTCCTGGTTTTCGTGCTAGCCAGTGTGTGCCCATTCAGCAGACGAATGGTGAGGCTGTGTCAGCCGTTGCGGTGTTGCTCTCCTAAGTGCTGGAAATACGCGCTGTGTGTCTTACGGCATTTGACTGAATGAAAACTTAGATGCATGTTGTGTAGACTCGGGAAAAATGGCCAGTGGTGGAACCTGATATAATGTGTGTGTGTGTTTGTGTTTGTGTGTTTGTTCTTAAAAATTTATGAAAATGTGACCTGCTGTTTCTGGACCAACAGGCTTGATTTATTTTTTTCCCCCTCTCGTTCTGATGTGTGTGGCAAAATTATGACACATTTAAAATACTAGCACCTACATAGTGCTGTCTGTTGAAAACTGTACAGTCGCAAATCCTTCGCAAACCCTTCTCTAGCCTGCGTTATTCCCAGCTTTCACATAAAGAGACTGAAGTCCAGGGAGGTTAAATCTCCTGCCTAAAGGAATGCAGCAGTTCAATTTATTGGACCAATCTAATCACGACAAGGCCCCTTTTGGTTTGGGGAAGGTTTCTGTCTCCGGAGAGACGGCACAGTAACCTAAAGCACAGAACAATGTTAATGAGGAGCCATCGATGTGCTCCTTGCTGGCTGGATTCACTTGCCTGTTCTCTTGTTGCAGTGCCCTTCCCACTCTCTAAATTCTGCTTAGTAGAGTAGTCAAAACAAATAAAAAGCCTCTAATCGCATTTCCTAAAATCCAGTGTTTTCCCTTTTGCCCGATCTTTGCTTGGCGTTGCTTTGCAACTTTAACTCTGCCTCTCCCTCTGACTCCCAGAGTAGCCTCAGGCAGAYGGATTCACTTGATGCATCCGGCTCACCCGTTATTAAATTGAGGATGAGCCTCATGTTGCTAGGGTTGAGCATTAACTAGCAATTTTTATGCCACTTAGAGCAAATCCCGCCCTCTSTGTAGGCTAGTTGATAGCTTATTCTATATATGCTGACAATATTATCATGTTCAAAGACTTGGTTTTTTGGTTTTATTGTCAGTTCATTTCACTGTATAGCTATTACCTCTGTACGAGTAATAATCTTTTTTTCTAGAAGACTTCAAAATCACTGGCTTCGGTAATTACTAGTCTGTCTTGAAAACACTTGCAATTATTTTTCTGTCCGGCCAGACAACTCTCCAAGGCCTTTGCGTCATTTGTCTTGGTTACAGGAACCCTCTTCCAGTTTTATGTGTGTGTCTTATCCCTTCCTGTTCATTAGAAATACAGGCGCTAGAACTGTATTGTTCTGCTTGTCGATCAGATTGTTATATTTTCCTGCTAGGAACTCTGGCGTTGGCTCCCCCTTTACCGAATCTGGATGTTTGAGTAGGCGTCTTCTCATCAGAGTCTCCCATTGCCTAAGAACTGCGACCGCTCGCTCTTTGCATTGCACTTCCTCGGTGCGAACCCCCCTATTTCTCTTTGTGTGTATTCCTTCATCCTGCTCTTCAAAATGGAATTGGTCACAGTATTGATCTCCGGCTCCCTTCTTGAGATCCAGGTCGCCTCGGTGCTGGCTAAGATCCCTCCTGAAGCTAAGCCTGGATGGAAGCTTGGGTGTTGTGCCTGCGCGCCCTTCCTGGAGTTGTCCCAGCTCCCTGCCCTTTTCCCTCTCCCAGCATCTTTCTCTTCACCCCTTCTTTCAAGTTTAATATTCTTTGCTGAGCTGCTTGGAATAAGAAGCGTCTCTGAATGGTGTTTAGGGGAGTTTTGCAGTTGTTACAAGCTTCCTAGCAAAAAAGGTGGTTGTGGCAGTTAGAAGGACGGGGGGAAGCTGATGCTTCTGATGTTTAATGAGAAATCTTTCTTCCATTACTTAGGCTGTTAACGGTTGGGTATAGGTAATTTGAAGAAGTAGGTAAACGTGGGATTTTTCATATGAAATAGTAAAAGTTTGTTTTGGCTAATTGAACTGGCCAGCGGTAATTGGTTTCCTACGTAGAGTTTACCTGGATTAAAATGCTTTTGAAAGGATATGATACATAATAGCATCCTCTGGAAAAAACAGGCTTCTTGCTCCAGTTATCCGTCCAGTTCAGCTCCTGGGCATCATGGGCTCGGTGGCTCTGCCCTGAGAAGTGTTTTTGCCGTCACGCGAGACTCGGAAGCTAGCAGAGGCCTCGAGTTCGCTCCCRGTGCGAGGCCTGGCTGCACGTTCCTTTCTGCTGTGACAACTGTTGGACCTGAGCCTAGATCCTCTCCTCAGGCAGCCTGTACCAAGGGCTGCTAATAATACYGCTGGTTTGCTTGTCCGGCTCTTCGGGTCTCTGTCCCTGCCCATTGCCTCGGATACAGGGAGTCGCGGGCCGCCGACCTTTCCTACGTCGGGAAAACAATGCTCGGGGACAGGAAGAAAAGCTTGGGTTTGGCAAAGYACAGCCCTGCTGTGGCAAAGATTTCGAACGGTTTTATCGCTTCTTCTGCAGTCTGCAGCTGGGTTTTGTTTCTGGGTTGGCCCTTGGCCATGCCGGAGTGTTTGATACAGAATTCAGTGAGCTCTGATGTGCCTGTGTAGCGCTTCGTGCTCCCTGTTTTGCTCACCGTTTGAACACCAAAGCAGTTTTTTACCAGAGTAAGAAAAGTCAGGGTGAATCCCAGGAACCCATCCCTRAAAGTGTCCCATCCCAAACTTGCAAAGTTTTGCCTCAAACATTTTAAGTAGGTATAATCTGCTAAAGTAGGGAGCAAGAGCGCTATCTGTCACAGCAAGCTCTTTCCATCGAAGCCAACMGTTGAAGGGAACCCGGAAAGAAGCAGGACCCTCCGCGGTGCGAGGAGCGGAGATGTGACCCCTGGYGCTGCAGTTGCCGGTGAGTCATCAGACAAATGCATCCGGCGACAGCTGTAAGGGYGCAACGGCTGGGTGGGAAGCAGAGCGGCCACGGAGCGGGGATCGAGCCTGCGRGTGCAAAAGGTGGAGTAATTCCCGAGTGCCGCCTCCGATGGAAGCGGAAACTGCTGCGGCACCGTTGCTCTGGGCTTGCCGGAAGCAGCTGAGATCCAGTAAGCAATCGTGAAATTTATATCGATTCGTATGAACTGAGTTCAAACTCAGTTCCTAGCAAGACCGTGCTATGTCATTCGTAAAGGAAAGTAATAAAATCTCCAGAGTTATTGTATTTGTTCTTTTCTTCCTGTTAGCCTACTGCTTTTTAGAAATGACTCATGACCGTCTTAGGGTTAAAACATAAATTAAAACATAAAACATAATATGAATCACAGTTCCCAACATAACATAGTCAACGTTTTAAATACGTATCTTTTCTGAGAATTGAGGATGTTTTTTCTTTGATTTTCTTTTAGACTTGACAAGCAAACTGCATTTTGTGTGCAAATACCGCTTTATGGAAAATAGTTGTCTGCGTGTTTAGGTCTCTACAACTGACAGCAAAATGGTTTTATCTGTTTTATATATGGAAAAAATGAAGTATTAGAGTGACCCCAAGGTACACAATACAGTTGYAAGGTTCTGCCTCTGCTAAGCTTGAAACTTGTATTAATGCGTTAATGTTTCATGGAATTCAKCTGCTTTCAGTGAAGGCTCTGAAGCCTTTGGAGAACGTGCTTTGGGGGTATTCCTTGGCCAGCCAGCTACTGCCCGTTGCGCTCCCTCCCCCCGGCCCCTGCGTAATACACTGCAATCGTGTTTTAACTCTCTGTCTTTGGTTGTGGGACAGCTGCTGTAGATGTTGTTTGGAAGAATGTAAGAGGCTCAAATTTAAGCCTTTTATGGCTCTTATGTTTAATCTTCACATCACACTTGTTTCCTCAGCATATGCAGCGCCCTTATCTCGGGAGTCAGAGTACAGAATGCCRTGGCATACTCCCTTTCATAACCTTTTGTAGAAAATGATGTGGGAAATGCAAGGAAAGCGTGGGTTATGATAAATCAGTGATATTTCCCTGTCAGCATAGACCTTACGAGCGAAGGCTTTGCAGGGATAGATACACGACTGTGCAAGCCGAAAGGATCCCCCCTGCCAGAGAACCAAAAGAGCAGCCCTAGAGCTAAGTGGCTGCTGGTGCCCACCAAGGGATGGGAAAGCTAGCCGCAGCTTACGTAGACAAGGCGATTCTGATGGAGGCTAGGAGAAGTTCTCTAGGCTGCTTTGGACCACAGTAGTGTAGGATAATTCAGGTTGGAAGGGACCTCGGGAGGTCTCCGTTCAGAGGATGCTAATATCAAAGTAGAATGTATTGTAATGCCATACCACAAGTAGTTATTTTGAGTAGTCTACCTTTAGTTTAGGTTGATATACTTGAGATGTATCTCTTTCATAAGTAAATTTGAGACAGAGTTCTGCAATGAAATGATCTAATGTCTTTATTATAGGCTGGAACGCGTTGGTATCTGATCAGTCTTCGCACAGATGGGTTGAGTTTAGTTGAATGAGTTGCTTGGTAAGCCCCATGTTTCCACTATTTGTCTTTCTATTGATCTTAGATTAATTCCAATAATAATAATAATCCTTCCCTGTTGAGGGTAAGGTTGAGGTAATTTTGAAGGTTGGTTTTAGTCGCCTGTTCTCCAGAAGCATTTGTACGCTTTGGCAGAGACTGTGAAGGTCTCACAAACCTTCGATCATAGAAGTCCTTGCTTAAACACCTATGCACACACTGCTCGTTCTGTGCTTGTGGTGAGTCTGCAGCTAGAACATGCGAAGAGCAGAAGGGACGCTTGACGTAGCCTGCATGCTTCATTGCAAAAGACCAAGCTTTTTGCTTGGTTAAAAGTTGTTTCCCTGTTCAGCTGAGAACTTTGTATCTGCATTTATTATTTTGGCCTTTTCTCTTGGGGAAAGGTTGTGAGCACACGTTTTGTTTGGATTAAAAGACCTGACTAGAGAGAGAGAGACATATAATAACTATTTTTTTAACATTTTAATTATATGTAAGGTAGGTGAAAATGTGTCTAACAACTTTATGCTGTCCTCAAATCATCATTGCATTTTTTCCTTTCTGGAAGTGAATTTTCAGTAAAGTTTAAGATGGCATCAGTGACCTCAATTAAAGTGAAAGAACTCTCTCTCTCATGGGGAAATCTTCTAATTAGCGATCTATTTCTGATCTTCATATTCACTTAAAAGGTAGCTTCAGCTGTTTAGGGGCAACTCTGTTTTAGGATTAAATTGACAAATTTCAGTCTCTGAGATGCTTTTAGCCTGGTTTCGTAAGGAAACAAGGTTTATGTTATTGCTCATCTTCTCTAACTTTTGACCCCATTGCCTTGTTTAGCCACATTAGTGACTTGCGAATAAGAAGTTTCCTGCAGCTCTCATGAAAATCGGTGGCTCAGAAAAGACATTAAAATCAGTGTACTCACTGAAGGAAGTGATGTAGTCTGAGCTCTGCAGTTACTTAGTCTTTTTTGGCTGTTTACCGCTTACATACTAATGAGTCAGTGCACACATGTCACCTCTTGCCCATATGGTAGTTGATATTAAAGAAAGATGATGATATTTGGGGAGGAGAAAATTCAGGTATGTGGGAGGGATCTAAAGGCTCTGTGGGGAAATTTAGAGAACGTGCGTGTAGCTGGAGCTACTGCAGATTAAAAGGCAGAGAAATCTCCAGAAAATCATGCTTCGGAGATTTTGCTTGCTCGTGGAACTGCTCATTTTTGAGTATGCTCGCAGCCATTGAGACACCTGGTGTGTATTAAGCAAAGAATACGTGCGACCCCAAATCCTTACCCCTGTTAGAGTGGAGAAGAATATCCTGGTCGCGGTATTTGGCAGTTGGGAGAAATTCTCTCATTTAGAGGTAAATGTGGGTCCCCGTGTTCAGTGGGGCTCTACAATCCTGAGATGGTTCTGTAATGGTTTCTTCTGGAGGTGCTGCATCCTGGTGCTCCAGAGTGTGCAGCGTCTCCGGTGCTTACTGCCGTGAAGGRCACCTGAAGGACTGGGCCCAGCGTGGACGGCGGGTGACAGCGGCTCTGCGACCGCAGCCAGCCGGAGGCAATACTGCTGGCAGCGGCCACGCGAGCAGAGGCTGCGTGCTCTGCGCGGCGGGGAGAAGAAGCGACCGAGGTGAAGATCCGGCAGAGATGTCTACGGCGCGTTAAAAGAACGGATACGCGAAATAGCGAATGAGGATTTAGCGTCCCTTAATTTCATTTGTATTGCCCATCGTTTTGACTCACCAGGTGGCGTTTAAAATAAGCAAGAGAAAATATTTTCCGYGTAAAATGCGACTAACTTTGTGTAACGGGCCGTTGCGGAGGTCAAAACTGCGAATGACTTCAGCAGTGATGAGGTACATCCCCCCATTACTACAATCCCTCTGACTGTCTGTACAGAGACCTGTTTGGTCCCAAGCGTAAATGCCTCTTCAGGGCAGAGGAGCTAATGAACTATTTGTTCATTATCTCCTGCTTTTTTTTTTATTTTTTTTTCCCCATACACCTGTTTAAGAGGTTCTTAAGCAAGTGGGGAATTCTTGAAGGATGTGCAACAGCTGGTTTCTGTGCGAGTCTTGGATAATGTTATATAATTGTTATATAGAGAAATYGGGTAAATTATAAAAGAAATCTTTACAATGAACAGTAATTACTGACTGATTCTTCCTGACATATACAAAATGTATGTGGTCAGTACTGCAATCTGTGTAYGTGAAACCCCTGTGGAGTCCCTCCCCTGGAAAAAGCAAATTAGAGCTGTTCAATTTAAAATCGGGAAATTGTTTGTGCAATAGATTGTAACAAATACGGGGTGTGAAAAATGGCTCGATAGCCACCGGTGGGACTTTAATGTATTAGAATTCATTGAGTGCTGGTGGGTGGCTGAAGAAGTCTCGCCCAGCAGTGCGCACGTCCGATGTTCATGGCCGTGAAGACGGCGTGTCCGCAGTTGCYGTACCCACCTCAGCTGGAAATATCTTCCCGTTTTCTAATGTAAAGCACAGGGTCACGGAAAGGAGAGCTGAAAAGCGCCGTGGGCCACCAGCAGCCCTTTGGAGATCCTCATCCCTAGGTGGGATCAGCTCTCCGTGAACCATTCTGGGCAGAACTTGGCTAATGTGCCGTATTCCTACTTCTCTTTTCCCGGTGTTTTCCACCGAAGACAGTAAAAGGAAAAGCTGCTTTCAGCGTGTCGCTGAACTTCCACGTCCGCAGCGCAGCTCCTGCCGAAGGAACCGGCAGCCTGGCCCGGCGTCCTGCTTTCTGCTGGCGTGCAGGGCTGCTTCCGTGCCGGATGGCACCATCCCCTTCGGAGAGTCCTTGGGAGTTTGTTTTGGTGACGGTGCGTGGAAGGAAAGCTGGAGGAGATCACTTTTCCTTTCTGTGCTCGCCGAGCTAAATATACAGAGCGACAGCTGAGGCCTTGCATCCCCGGGGGAGTTCACAGCCGCTCCGGCAGCGCCGCGTGTCGCACCAGATGACATTGCCGCATTCCCCTGTAGGTCACCCCTTAACGGAGCGCGAGGTGGCAGCCGGGCTGCTCCTGCCTTGCTCCCGGCCCCGTCTCTGCCCCCTCTGCAGGGGCGGCGCGGCCAAGCGAGGGGTCCGCACCGGGCTAGGTGTGTGTCTGCGCTGGAGCTAGCCAAAGGGAGTAGTAGACGTCACACGATGGCTTGGGTTTACCTTCTCATTTTCAGGCTTTCTAGCCTCAAAATCTGAAGATAACTCAGATGAGGTTCTTCAGCAGCAGCTCAGGAGAGCATTTCAGTGTGAAGAACGTGGTTTTAGAGGTGCATTGCAGCGTGGCGAAGTACTCTGGATATTCAGAGTTTTTTAGAGGACCAGGGGAAGGTAAAGGTTTTTAAGCCGAGGCGAAGTCAGGAATGTCAGYGCGGTTTGTTTGCAAGATGAGGAAAGGCTAGAAAGCAAGAGAGCAGGTAGGGGAAAGGCTCAAGCCAGAAGTTAACTCCAGAGGGCTTTGGTGGTGGTCTGAGCAGGTTCACAAAGAATATGGAAAGTTCGGTTTTCACGGATATTTGTAATACCATATCTAATATTAAAATGGTATCTTTTATTTGTGGATGACTTTTTTATATAATTCTGTTACATTCTTCAGCTTAAAAGACTTGTAGTAAAGAATTCCACATGTTAATCGTTTATTGGATGAATACATAATATTTCCCCCAAAAGGGTGATTTAAATATAAATTTATCTTTCAAGTTTGTTCAGTATGTTAGGAAAAGGTAAGCTGAGTGATCCTTTCTTTTCTTTTATTTGATGTTCACATGCTTTGCTTTCCTCGCATCTCATGGAGTCCTTCTGTGTACGGTGTAGCCTCAAACCTTGTTGGTGCCTCTCGCTCTCCCTCTTGCTCTCACTTGAATTTGGTTCATGCATCTGATAATTTCCTTCACTTTTCTTTGAGGTCTTCTGTTTCTGACCTGTCTTTTCCTGAGATTGGAGGGAGATAGGAACAAAACAGAACGCTTTATTATGACAGATGTGTTCCCTGAATGAATTGTGAATTTTATCTGCGGACGTTAGCGACAATAATGTTTTTTTCGCGGCTCATAGCTTAGAGAGCTAGCTGTGATATCAAGACGAAAGTCAAGTAGTACCTCTCTACGTAGTACTTACGTGACTGTTGTGGGAATGCTGACACCTCTTCTTATAATGACAGTTGGAAAAGGACTCTGAAAAAATGATCAGAAAAGAACGGGAAGAATGGTTTGAGGTTGGGAAAATGTTTTTTTAAATGAGAGACTTCAGAACATAAGGAAAAACTTTTTTACTGGGAGGGTGACTGAGTGTCGGGACAGGTTGCCCAGAGAGGTTGTGGAGTCTCCATCCTTGGAGAAGCCACCTGGACATGGTCCTGGGCAACGTGCTGCAGGTGACCCTGCTTGAGCAGGGGGGTTGGAAGAGATGATCTCCAGAGGTCCCTGCCAACCTCAASCMTTCTGTGGTTCTGTGAAGTGCATAAGGTGACTTATTGTCAGTGTGGCCCAGGGAGGAAATCTTTGCTGGCAGACGGCTACTTAACCTAGGAAAAAGAAGATAGAATGAAATTTTAAAGCTGGAAGCAGAGATAAACACATTCAAACTAGAAATAAGCTTCTGGTTTGAACAGCTGATATTATTTGTTGGAACAACTCACCTAGAGAGGTGGTGTAATTTTAATCACTTAGAGTTCTGAATAAAGACCAGATGTTTGAGAGATGCTTCGTCTCAGACTATTACTAGGACTTTACCACAGAACTTAATATTACAGCCACAGGTCTTTAAATAATAAGAAAGACAGGTGAAAGATTTTTAATGTTCCTCCTCTCTCTAAAAGCTGAATCAAAAGAATAATCCCACTGTTTATTCTTCTCCTAGTTCTTGAGGGAGGACTTGAACTATCATGACCCAACAGTCAAGCACAGCACCTTCCATGGCGAAGACAAACTCATTAGTGTGGAAGATCTTTGGAAGGCCTGGAAGACATCTGAAGGTAAACCAAACCAAACCAAACCAAAAAACAAGCAAGCAAAACAAACTCTCTCCCCTGCCTGCTCCCCCACCCCGCATATTTGTACACATACACATACGCATACACACACACCCCTTGCTATAAAAGTAATAAACAATTTGAATTCCACACGACCTTGACAGCAATGTGTGTACACATCCCAGGAAAAACATTCCTACTCTGCCTTTACTGCCATCTACAAGTATTTCTTCCAACTTCCTTTTTCCGTGCCTTCCAGATTTTGTTGCTCTTGTTACTCCTTCCAACTGCTAATTCTGACACCTAAATACGACTATAAAATAAAACTGTTGTCATAGCTGAAAATGTTTGCTGCTGTGCTCCTGCAAATGTGTGTTGAAACAAAGCCACCATGGTGTCCTATTCCAGGTTCTCCTTTAAATCTCCAGTGTCACCTGATGTTTTTATGGGATAATAGCATCCTAAATATTAGAGCTGCATGGGAGTTTTCCTACAGGCCATGTTTCCATTAGAAGATGACAATTTTCTGAACCTCAGGTATTCCTTAATCTAGTGAAGAGAAGGCAGATCAAGTCCTAAAACTAAAAGTGGAGATAAACACATTCAATGAAGAAATAAACTGCAAGTTTTTAAGAAATGGTATTATTCTTTAGAGCAACTCACCTAGGGAGGTGGTGGAAGTTTAGTCACTTATAGTCGTGAAACTTCCTGAAACTTCTAAATCTTTAAAGAAGCTTGTAAGTACCCCAGTGTTTCCATGGCTGCTCTGCGTGTGGGGTGCCCCACGCTTTGCGTTTTATAGCGCTGGCTGTTCCCAGGCATCAGGAGAGTGCCAGAAGTGGTCAGGGAAAGGCCTGATGTCTTTTTTTTTTTTTTTTTTTTTTTTTTCCCCTGAATAGAATTTAGAAATTTCTATTTTGAGAGATCTTGAAACTGATGTTTCTTTCTTCTTTCTATTTTAGAAACTTTGCTCTCAAATGTTGGGCTTCATACAGAATGATATTCTAAGTTAAGACCACTAGTAATAACCAGAAAAATCTTCAATACCTTGAAAATAAAAGTTTGGGGGAGAGTCTAGAAGGAGTAGAAGTACACTTTTGCAAAGCTTAGGTGCAGTTACTGTGTTGACTGAAGGATGTGTTGGTGTTTTGAACCAGATCATTTGGCCTTTTGATATATTGGGGTCAATTTTGTGATCTGTGACGTACACTGTTTCTGCCAATGCCTGAACTTTACACCTCCTTTTGTGCTTTTCCTCTTCTCTTCATTGTGCTTCTTATCCTGTTGCTCTCAAGACCTGGAACATTTTCCTTTTCAGGAAAATTTTTAGTTGCCGTTGTTCTCTTTACTTCTGGTCTTTTCCCTTCCCTCTGTCCTCCAAAATAAGATAATCTTATCGACACACATTGCTTGAAAAATTGGATTCTAGTCTTCTGATCACTTCATCCACTCAAAAGCTTTCCATTTCTCAAGTATGTCCTGTTTCTTTTGTATTTGATTTGTCTGACTTAGACTTTGAATTATTCGAGGGTAGGATGTGTCAGTGTTTTCAAAGCACTGTGTAGATACCTGCCTCGAAGTACGTTATAATCCCTCACGATCCCTGAAATACTAAATAAATTTTTAGCTACAGCATTTGAAAAGCTGTTTGAAAACAAAGTGATTCTCTGCCTGATTCTGGAATTGTTTTTCCAGGACTACAATCAGTCTCATGGTGATGGGCAGGCAATATGTTTAAAATTCTTGTCCAAACCACTTAAAAGTCAGAATGATGCCAACGAATCCGCTTGTCTCTTGTGTTCAAGGAAAGCCTCATGTTAGAAATTCTATTGTACTGCTGTTTACAGATGGCTTTGCCTGAAGTATGTCTTCGTGTCAGTTGAGTAAGCATAAAAGTCATTATGGGATGGTGGAGAACATCTCATGATACTCTCCGTGTTCCTTAATTACTAAGTTGCTCTTGCTCTCTTCCCGTTTCTGAAATACATCGTAAGCATCATTCGTAGAGTCTGTGGCATAATTTTCCTACTCTTATTGGATTTAATTAGCACTTTTGTTTTTCTTTCTCAGCGTTCTCTRTATTTAGCTAATAAAATAAATTGCTAGCTTCTAAAGGGTAGTGGCATGGAGTCTAATCTTGGATTCTGAACTGTGGTTTTAAACTAATAGAATCAGGCTCATAGAAAAGGGTCAGCTCTCTTMATGCAGTTACAGAAAGTAGCTTTGGAAAAGCCCTGTAAAGTCTGTCATTAGCTGATGTCCAGAACAGATGAACACTTAACTTGAAAAGGAGTATTTTTTACTTGCCATCGCTGTAGTTCCTGGTCCATATCTGTAGAATGAAAAGTTGTTTCTGCCCCCGTATTACCCAAAATAGAAGAATTGTGATGCTTTCACAACATGGAGGAGTTGATGTGTAAAACCCTCGATAAGTTTGGCTCTACAAAGCTCTTTGAAGTAAAGGACCATCAGCGGATAGGATTCAGAATAGGTAAACTGTTCATCTTTGTACTCGGAAGATCCAGTTACCCCCCTGGTTATGGGAAGGTTCAAATCCTCCTTTTCAGGCTCCTAGAAAAGCTGCGGTGGCTGAAGGCAGCAGTGGCAGTCATTGCTCCTGTGCAGATGAGCACCCGAAGCTGTGAAGTGACCTCCTGAGGTCCCAACCTCCTGCTCAAAGCAGGAACGGTAAGAGCTGGCTGCTCCAGGCCTTGTCCAGCTCTGCTGAGGCTTTTTACCAGCTTAGGATTTGGATGGACGCTGTCCCAAGGGTGGGGATTCGTTAGTGGGCATGACTTGGTCTTTACAGCGCTCTTTCTCTCGCAGAGTCTGCCCTTCCTCTCTGCTGGCTGGAAGTGCTGCTCTCTGGAAGGTTTGGGCATTAAAACTGAGGCAGAGGAGAGTGAAAGCTCTGAGCACAAGTGACTTCTGTATTTAGCTCTTTGACAACAGAATCCATACCCAGATTAGCATCAATTTTTGCATCTTGAGGTTTTAGAGCACATTTTTGAGGTGGGCTCTGATACTTCATGCCAGGCCTCCTGACATTCACTAGTAGGGATTGGAGGCTTTGACATCAGCACTAGGTTCTTCAGAGCTTATTTCGATTTCTGGTCCCCTTGGGCACCATTCACGTTTCCCAGTTGCTTGACATTAAGTGATAACTGGTGTGTGATGTCAGTTCTCTCCAGCCCAGCGCGGTGCAGTGCCGCCGTGCCGATGCTCCCGGGCTGTGGGCAATGCCGCTGCCTAAGGAATGTGGTTCCCAAACTCTGCCCCTGGCTTTCCTAGACACCTTCAGTTTTAATATATTGCTTATGGCGATAGAAAATTAGTTTCCCATAGTTTGTGGACCTGTAACTATAGGGAATTTTCTTAAACTAGTGCAGTTTGCTGGCTTTGAGTTTGCTAACGTGTATCTGTGAATCATCTTGCAAGCTTACATGAAGATTACCTTTTTTTTTTTTTTTAAATCTTGCTACCTTTTACTTAACTCTTGACTCTAGTTCCTGTCAAACAGCCAACACCATTCTATCATCTTTCCATTGAAAGCGTTTAGCTCATTTGGGCGAGTTGAGAGATGTTTCTGGGATATTTGTGGGACAACTCATTGCTGGCATTTAAGAAATTACCATGGCACCTTTGAATTCGGTAATGGTAGAAGCCTTTAAGCCAGTAGTGAATGGACCTTTTCTCCAGCTGACTGGTGGAAACTGTGAGAGAGATCGATGGATCTTGGGCCAGAAGGATGTGAGGTAGTGACAATCAACGATGACTAGATATCGAGCGTAGAGCTCTCTTTAAATCATTGGAGATTGAGTAAACTCCACAAGAACTCAATCCATGCTACACAGACAGAAGTAGATAAATCAGAGCACAGCAGACAAATCCTATGTCCTCAGAAAAAATTTGCTGCCTGATTTTCTTTGTCTTCCCGTGGTCACTGTATGTGGCAAAACTAAGTGGCAAAGGCACAAGCTTCATTCCCCAAAGCTCCACCGGCTGTGATTTTGGAGCTTTATGGATCATCTAAGTGTCAAAGGTGAACTCCCTCAAGTCAAGGCACCTAGATTTGCCATTAATGTCTTTGAACGTTGCGAAACTCCGCAAAATGTTGAGGCAATTATGGGGATAAGTTCCCCTGGTTCCCCTCTGGCTGCTGTACCCTTTCTCAGGCTATTTACAGCCATTTTCTTAGAGCGTTTCTGCATGTGCTTTTTTATTTTTGTCAAAAGACTCGTGTTCAAAAGGTCTGGAGGAGTTAGTGAGGCTTTCAGAGCATGTAGTCAGATACGTTAACTGAAGTTGCTAGTTCTGTGGTTTAGGCATGTGGGGGGATGACTGTACTTTGTTGGGAGTAATGAGGTAAAAGCAATATCATGAGGATGAGAGAAAATGAGTAATAGAACAGAAAATAGGAAAAAATAGAGAAAGGTGATTGTACTTATCATCTGAGAATACGTTGGGTCTTGTCTCTTCGGAGGATCTCAGCCTCAGGCTGTTCTTATGACGTGATAAGCAGCTGCCTATGACTCCAGAGCCAGAAGAGGTAGTGAAGCTTTGCCAGTAACTGTCTTAGGCTGCTGTTTATCCGATGGCCTCATTGCATGTTTTCCTTTGTGAGCTGTAAGCACAGTGTCAAATCAATCGCCTTGAAAAGTTTATTGTCAGAGGCTGCTGTTGGGAAAGCACCAGCCCTTATGCGCTATACGTTGTTGTCTGTTTATGGTAAACCCGTAGCAGACCATCGCGTGTATAGAACAGACTAGCAAAACTAATCACACGAGGCGACCAGGTAGGGGCTGAGAACCTGTAAGTATTCCAGTAGGGTTATTTCTTCTATAATACTCTGCAAGATTAAATGCCCTCCCAGTTTCGTTCCTTACTTAATAGGAATGTGTCCGTTTAAACTCTGCAGGTATTTTTTCTTTGCTAAAGGTGACAGGAGGAGGTATATCTGGTGAAGCTACTAGTTATGCTCGTACTGCTGGCTTGACGATTTTAGTTGCTTGGTAAAAATATTAAGCTGCTTGCTTGTTTTCTACCTCTCCTACAGTGTATAATTGGACAGTTGACGAGGTGGTTCAGTGGCTCATTACCTACGTAGAGCTGCCACAGTACGAAGAGACCTTCAGAAAGTTGCAGCTGAGTGGACATGCCATGCCCAGGTCAGTGCTCACTGCATTGTCTTGTATTCCTCCGGGACGTATGCCAGAGAGGAAAACAGGTTTTAGGTGGCTCATAACATCATGTGAAGTTCGTCTGTGCGCACAGAGCCAAGTACAATACGTGTTGCGCTGCAGTTATGTTCTGAGGATTTGGCTTTGCACTGCACCCTTCTCTGCAGGGACCGACTTAGCCATAAGTGAAAGTGTATCTGTTGTGGGCGAAAGGAGAYGTTGCAGTCTGAACTGTGTGATGGTAAATCTGGCCCTTGCTGGTTGGTATCCTAGACTTCATCCGACTGACTGTCTGTGCCTGAAGCTACATACTGAGAGCTAAAACCTTGAACTGGAACAAAACAGTTCTAGGTTGCAGCCTGGCTCTGCCATGGGCTTCCTTTGTAGCCTCAGTGAAGTCATTGGATTTCTCTGTCATTGTTCATCATCCTTAACAACGGGATAATCTCTGTTTTATTGGTCGCATCTAAGTAGAGTTTAAGTTCCTTGTTAAGGATTACTTTTGTTATGTGTTTCTACAGTACTTAGCACTGATATATGTTGATCTTGATTCAAGCTCCTCAAAGCTCTAGCAAACAAGAATTTTAAGCCTTGCATTCCTTGAGTAAAACTTGCTTTTTAGTTAGTTGACTTAAACTTATAACAGACTTTAAAGGAACTCAGTGCAGTTTTTTGGGGGTCAAGGTTATTCTCACTGAGAAGGGGCCTATAAACTGACTGCAGAGGAGGGATTAAACAGGGAGTAAAATAAGGTGTTTGGGGCAGTGCATGGTATGTCCAGTTTTTCTTCCATATGAGAAATATATTCTTGTGGTCTGTGAAATAAGATGTCAAAGGCAAGCAGTACAGATTTGATTAAAAAAAAAAAAAGATGGGCCGGTAGAACACTAAAATGATCAGTTTTGTTAGAAAGTTAGAAAGTGACATAGGTTGTCAGGATTAATTTAATAAAAATGGCCTTGCTTTTTCTTCTTGATCTCCAATTAAAGCCAAAGACACTGCTTTTTGCTCAGAGGCAATGTTTTTTGAGGAATTTCTTGTGTCTTGATACCCTAATCGGGCAGCGTTCTGGTCTTCCTCCTGTAGTTCTCATGTTACTAGTTTTTGGTCGGTTTTTATTCCAGATTGACGTGACCACGTATGCTTCTTCTTTTACAGGTTAGCAGTCAACAACGCTACCATGATGGGAACTGTTCTGAAAATGACAGATCGAAGCCACAGACAGAAGCTGCAGCTGAAAGCCCTGGACACTGTGCTCTTTGGACCTCCTCTCCGTAAGTAACGCTGCAAACTTGACTGGTTATTAAGGAAGGGGAAATGTATCCGCTCAGTATTGAACAGCAAAGATCTATCTAGGTGAACCAAACTTTACCCGGCTTAAGGTCACCTAGGTAAATTGTCACTGGTATAATTAGCATAAAACAAAAACAGGTTGCCTCCGGACTGACAGTAGCTCTGTAGCCCTGGGAGGCATCCTGCCATGCAGTGCTGTGTTCCTGCCTCTCATGGGCCTCCTGCAGGAATGGGAATTCATTACGGTGCTGGGTGCTCTTGCGTCGGTAGCTTAAACCTTTCTATTAACTGGAGCGTCGACCACGTTGCAGAGCGCTGAGGTTTGCAGCAGTCCCTGGAACGATCTGCGCAGAGCGGAGCTACCCTGTATCCTCACACGGAAACTGCTCTCAGGTTGGATCAGCCCTCTGCCAGGGACACAGGCTGCAGATTGCCCTCATCATCGGAGTGAGTGGAATAGCAGTGTAGATTAGATGAGAAGGCATCTGAGGATGAATGAGGGACTGAGTTCTTTTTGATGCTGATTATAGGCGTCTGTTGACATGGTCTGGAAGCCCTGTGATCTCTATCTCAGTGCTGTTTAGGGTGTTCCTTCTGCATTCCTTCTGTCTGGCTCATGTCTCCTGTCTTTTTATTAAATGTTCCTTCTGGGGTGTCTCCCACTTATTCATGTTTTTCTCATTAGCTTTTGATGCTTTTGGGAGGTGAACAGAAACCTTGCTTGACGGGGGCCTGTTTTGCCGGATATCATGCAAACGTGATGGCTTTTTAGTGCGGATTGTATTGCCTGTACTTGTTTTGAGCCCTCTTACATAGTCCTTCCCATTTAAACTGTCTTGGGTCCACTGTGCGAGAAACTTAAAATGAACACAAGGGGCTGCTTTCTCAGCACAGGGCAGTACAGTGGTCTGAATGCAGCTTTGGGCTCGGGAATTCCTGCATCTTCCATGATTGCTGACAGCTGGAAGTGTGCACCATTGAAAATACCGTTTTATGCTTCCTCTGTTCTTTATATGCTTTCCATAAGCATCTGCTACTCTCCACTGTTAGGATACCGGATAGGATGTGCTTTTACTTTGCACAGTGTGGATATTCTTACAATCTTATAGAGAAGCTGGGTGTTTTTTTTTTTTTTGCTTTTGTCCAGCCTTCCCTATCCGGCTGCCAGGGCTGCCCGACTTTTGACCAGTCGGAAGCGATGCGGAGCTTCCGTTACTCTCTCAGTTATTACTTTCTTGGTTTTTTTTTAAGTTCAAATGTTAGTGCAGTCAATTCCTGTTTTCGGTCTGTGTCCAGATTCATCAGAAAGGTGTGGTGATGCAAGTACCGGTAGAACTGGCTGCTCCGAGTGTACCAAGTGAAAGCACTTCATGAGGCTTGAAAAAGATATGAGCTGGCTTAATTAACAGTCTAAGTTACATAATAACCATTTTGGCTTCCAGTCATTAAAAACTAGGTATTCCTTCTGATACAGTTCTGCTTTTATTATTTCCTTTCGGCCTGCGCTGCACGGTCTTTGAGATATTCCACTTCGTCACGTGGCTGTAATACGAACTTCTGATCATACAGGATTAAAGGATGCCAAAAACGGTGCTGATTGCTTTGATTCCGACCAGTCCGCGTGTGTTACGGATCTTGTCATCGGTGTATGTATCGGGGTATGTGAATACAGGAAACGCGCTTTAAATTTTAGCTGAAATAGAATACTTTTGAGAAGGTCATTTGTGTTATTTGCTCACTAATTGAACGTATTCGTCTCCAGTTTATACTGAAGTTTATGGCAAGAAGCTGTTTATCTAAAACGAATTCCCTAAGGAACGGATTGCAAACCAGCTGGGTTTTCCATGCCACTGGCAGTCGGCAGTGTTTCGGCAAGCGCTGGGTCACCTTTTACGTTGCAGAAGCAGTGGTTGCTCAGTGGTGGATTTAGCGGTTTCAGATACGTTCCTCTTACACTGCTTTTTAGTCGGTCAGTTGAAGGTGGCTTCCTGCCATCTTTGCTGCTGAGCGAGCCAAGCTCCCAGCGGAGGCCTGTGGCTCACAGACGCTCTCTTGAAGGTGCTTTTATACCTGCCAGGATTAGGGATATAGAAGCGCTCGAGGCATTTAAAAACAAAAAAATCGGTCTGGATCGGACCAGTGTAGCTGCTTACCTCAGATTTATAAAACCAGAGCCGTCTCATTGCGGGTGGGGATTACAGCGCAAGTAGCAACGTGTTATTTCTCCTTATCTCCTTATCCTTATGGGAAACGTTTCCGTCTTGAAGCTGGAAAGCTCGTTCTCTGATGACTCTTGCAATTTGTTGCAGAGGCTTCGGCAAGCGTCGCGTAGCGGACTGGGGCAGCCGGCCGCTCTGCCGCCCGCTGAGCGGGCTCCTGCAGTTCCCAAGAAGATGGAATTTCTGTGCCAGGCTCTAGACGTGTGATTTCCTTCTTCAATCAGATCTTTTCGCTTTCAGGGTTACAGTTCTGTGAATTAATCCAAGTGCCAAAGAGGGAGGTAAAATCATCATCTAAGCGGGATGGAGTGATTGATTGCTCTGTGTTCCTTTGTTGTCTTGGCTTGGGCTTAAAAAATCATCTGTGAAAAGTGAATTTATATTTTCATTATTTATAACTAAAGTAGCAGACGCTCAGCTGTACACCTTCCAGGCACCACTGAGCTATCGTTTCGGGTTGAAACACCGGCCGAATGCTGCCTACGGAGCTCCCGAGGCCAGTGACTTCTCCTGGTCGCCCCTCCAAAGGCTGATCAAGCGAGACCTCTGTGTGGCCGGCGAGATTTCGGGAGATGTTTTTTGTAGTTCCCCTTCCCAGAACGGAAGTCTGCTGTGCTTAATTCAGTTTAAACAGTTGCGCGCAACTTAACTTAGCAATTTGCTAAGTCAGTCTCGGATGTCTCTTAACTCCCTCTCCATAATTACTGTGAGCTGCCAGGAGGAGCAGAATCCGGGCGAAGTCCCGGCCCCAGGAGGAGCGCTGCACCCGCTGACCGCAGCTCCTAAGGCAGAAGAAATGGGAATAATGCCCGAGGCAAACACCGCGGCCTGAGATCCCTGACTGCTGTTTTGACACTGCGTGCTGGTTCCTCCAGTCCCGAACTGGTAATGCCAATTCCAGCATTTTGCTCTGGCAGCAGTGCGAGATTGAGGTTTCTTTGCTGTTCTCCTCGTCCTTCTGATTTTTGCTGGGGGTCATTAGTTGTCATCATTAGTATTATGCCTTTAGTTATTGAATATCTGTGTTCGCATTAACAGAAGCACGGGGATTGGTTGCCCACACCTCTACAAGGACACATTTGCTGAGCAGGATGCGGCACCTGCTAGAGGGTTGCGGAACGAACCGACCTTTTTTGGCTTTTCATTAAGTGTTTATTATTCCCCCCATCTGGGGTGGATGAAGCCATGTTTCCTTTGGTACAACTGCTAATATAGTGGATTTGTTTCCCTTCGTAATAATTAAAAGTATATTTGACAAGCCATTTGAGACCTGTTGGAACATTATTTGTTTAAAGCAATAGCATTTCTTAACCAAATATCAGATTAATTTATCGCTGTGAGATTTACTATCCACTTTAAATATTTACAGTTAACTGAATTGTGTTTAGATTACCTGCCCCTAGATAGAAAAGCAGCTTTGTCCCGCGGAGAGACTTCATAAATGACTTCTCTGCTTACAGATCCGTTGGCTTTATTGTATAGTTTAGTCCGTTCAGGTGACGGAAGCACCTGTTAAATAAGCTGTGGCTTCATGTGCTGTTTCAGAGACAGTAACTGTAAAACTAAAAACCCAACGAGTGCGGTGATAGAGAAGTTTGGTTGGAGTTAGGATACCCTATTGGCCTTGAAAGTCAACACATTTATAAAAGACGAGAGGTTCTTTGCGTGGCAGAATGATCTCATGGGCCTCCTGCTGAACGGAAACCGGCGTTCGAGCGCTCCGGAAGGGACTGAGACTCGATGGGGACGAAGAGAGAAATTGCAGGTGCCATCAAGGAAATTTTAAAAAGCTGTTGGCTTGGTTTGGGTTTTTTAAGAAGGGAGGCTTGCTTACGTTTTCTTTGATGCTCTCTTACTTAGAGCAGCTGCTGATGGGCGGCCTGAGAGGGAACTGAGCCCTATCCCAGCCTGTGCCGAGGTTTATCCTCTTCCCTTGGTTACGCRGGAGAACGTCTGCCCCCAACGCGGAAGGCCACCTCGCTGCTCCGATTCATTCACATGGGGAAATTCAGAAATTACCCATTCCTATGTGTCGGGTATTTTTTCTGATATTTCAACTTCAAACCAAGCAGTGTGGAGTTTATGGCCTATGTCAGTTTTCTTTTGTTATCAGTGCTTATGTAAATTGCTGTAAAATTGCTAATTTACTGATAATCCAACCCGTTTTTCGTGAAACTTTTTGTTTAAAAACTGAGGCTTCGAGTTTGCCTCTTGCACGGTGCGACTCTTTCGCTGGAGGAGCTCGAGGTCGCCGCTACGTTTTTGCTGTCGTGAACCTTTTACCTTGCTCCTGTAAARCACAGGGCGGCAGCGTGCCGCAAAGCCGAGATGCAACGCGGTCGTCTTTCAGCGCGCTGGGGAACGACCGGCGTCTTGGGCAAAACTGTGCCCTTTCTTCCCTCTTCCCCCCCGAAAAAAGGAAATAATAGAGAAAATAAAGAAATAATAGAGAAAGGGGTTTTCCTCAGTGTGTGCCGCTTCCTCCTGCGTTTTTGTAGCTCTGGTGCGTCTTCGGTTCGGTCTCGCAGCGGCACTTGCACTCGGGGCTCTGCGACGGGGGCAGCGCGGACCCCAGCCCCGCGTAAAGCCGCTGGCGCACACCCAGGGATGTGCCGGGCTTCGTGGATGAGGGAGAAACGTTGTGTGATTTTAAGCTACGACAACCTGGAAGCAAGCGGTCTGAGCTTAGCTGCCCAAAAAATCCGCTGGGCGCTTGCTGCAGCTGGCTTCTGCCGCAGCGCGGGGGGTTAAAGAGCTAAAATAACGGAGAGTTCGGGTGCAACGAGTTAAAAGGAAGCGAGAAAACAGAGTGAAAGGTGATCTCGTTGCGTTGCCGTGGCGATGCAACACCGCGAAGGGTCACCGTGACAACCCTCTCCTGTAGATGCGTTTTGGAGGAGCGCGGGGATGAAGTACCGATCTGACCTGGTGACGGATGCCCGTCTTGACGCAGGTCTCCGGAAAACGCTTACGCCAGCTGGGCAGCGAGCAGAACGCTTCCCCGTCCGTCCGAGCGCTGAGCGCTCGCTTGGGCGCTCGCGGCTGCCTGCGTGAAGAACGAGCCTCGAATAATTACTGCCCAATTAGCCGGTTTCCGCTAGCTCTTTTGTGGATGACCTGTGGTAGAGCAAGTCGCTTCACTCCGGGGTAATTAATGCCTTTCAGGGTAGAGTAATTAGGCAAATGGTGAGTAAAGCAAGAACAGACAGTCTGGCACAGAATAACTTTTCTGGAATAGCTATTCTTAAACGGTATTTTTGTCAGCTTTCCTATATTGGCAAACTCTTAAGCGGTCTGCAGAATTATCGCCTCTTTTCTATACGGGTTGGCTTGTAGTGTTTACGTGACGCTCGGGATAGCGTGTGGATGTGCCGCGTGCAATTTCGATCCAACTGAGTGCAGTTCTGGCATCTAGAGCGTTTGACGGCGCCACACGAGTGGTAGTTCCTACATACTGAACATTAAAAGATAATCTTGTGATTCAGATACGTAAGACTGAGAGCTGGAAGCCGGGGAGTGTGCGCTGTGTGGGCCACAGGCTCACACTTTTGGCTGTAGGTGTATTACTTCTCTACGACTCCATTCCCCAATCTGTGAAGGAGACGCAGTAATTGGGATTTTGACTGAATCTTTTGAAGTTGTGTTGACACTTGGAAGGAAGTAGAAATATTAATTGAGCCCGGGAAACATTGCATCAAATTTTAAATGGTTGTTTCATGGCAGTGTCAATGTGTAAAATGACTGATGCAAAGATAACTCCAGCATTGCACACTCCTCTGCATCTTTGCAGTCATCTGATCCTGCACTTCACCGGCAGTTCTTCTTCCAGTTATGGTTCCATTAACCTCTGATAGAACCCGCTAAGCTTTTTACTTAAACGTGATTTAAACTGTGTTGAAACTTGAATTTAATAATTCATTTGCCAAATTCTGTGCACGTATGCAAATTCTATTAGTACTACCAGGAATTGGAGGGGGGGATGACATTGTGTTATGCACAATGAAATGATAAATATTCCTGAAAGTGGCCTAATGAAAGGCCTTTCAGAAGAAAAACAAAAAACAAAAAAACGCTCATTTGCTATAGTGGCTAATGAATATGCTTTATGGCTGTTCATTTGTGAATAGGTAATAGTTCCGAGAGCTACATTTGTGGAAAAATTATGGGTAGTTTGTGGCAAATACTGATTTTTGTGAATTTTAGTACAGAATGTAACAGTGATACTTTTCTCTTGTCTTTCTCCTTCCCTTCTTCATCTTCCTAAAGTC
Organism: Apteryx rowi; assembly: GCF_003343035.1. NCBI lineage: Eukaryota > Metazoa > Chordata > Aves > Apterygiformes > Apterygidae > Apteryx > Apteryx rowi. Next base: position 138,780 of record NW_020451263.1, read on the forward strand.
CGTTTGGAAAGTGCAGAACGCTCTTCATCCTGCAGCCGATCTGGTCTGCAAGATTGCGTGCTCAGTACTGCAGGCTGAATCTGAAATATCGCCAGAGCTTTCACAGAGTAGGAAAGCATGCAGCCCATAGGTAAAACAATAAGTTTCTGATTATCTGAAGATTATTTCAGATTATTTATTTACCATTCTGTGAATCACTTAGTTAAAGGTAATGGCAAAGGTTTATTTTAGAGATACTAGCCCTGGCAGACTAGATACTGCTGGCAGGTGATGGAAAGAGGGAAATCCCATGTTTAAAGCAGCCAAATGACGTGCATGATCTGGGGACCCTTCCTCTTTCGTGGCTGCAGAGGAGACCTGCAGAGAAAAGCCAGCTTCACTAAAGTTAACCTCTGTTACCCATACTCTTCTTCCCAGGATCGAAGACTTTAATTCTTCTGGTGAATCTGCAGTCTCATAAAGTTATAGAAAGCAAAAAGGCTAAGTTTACATCTAAGCTGAGTTTTCCTTATTATTCCCTTATTCGCTCGTCCTTAGAGAAAGCTGCTGAGCAGTGAGGAGGTTTGTTAAGTGCTTGTGTAGTTTAGCTGAGGACTCCTGGTACTGGAAGGAGTAAGTAGGACGTGAGTCAGCGCGAGGTGGGTCTAGCAGGCGTTTTGCTGGGCAACTCCTAATGCTCCAAGCTAAGGCAAGTTTATACTGCGTGACGAAGGCGGCAGTTGTGCCGGCAGGTTAGTGGGCAAACAGGCAATGAGAACGGTGAAGGAAAGCTTTAATAATTGTGCGGGGGTGGAAAATGGATTTCCTGAACGAGTCAGCCTAGCAGTTTTTTGAAAACGTTTAAAAAAAATAAAATAAAAAAAGGGATTAGAAATTGCATATGTGCAGAAACTTGCCGGAATCTACTTCTGGAAGAGGATGTTGTGATTATCCATCCGGAATGGGAAGCGGGACCAGTATTAATCCTGTTTATTTCTTTAGTGTTGAACTTCCAAGTGAATGTGTTCAAAGAATGATTAAACGCTTCTGTGGTGCAGTAGATGATGGATTATATTATCTTCTTAGGTAACAGAAAGGGAGAAGGCGCTTGGATGGTCTGCTCGCCATTCCCAGGGAGTCAGTCCTCTGTCCCCTCTGGGATGCCCCTTTTTTTAATGTTGGAGAGAGCACCCCGCGTGCCCCGCTGCAGGACCAAGTCAAGCCACGCGCGGTGTGGTCACCACAACAGGCTTCTCGTCCCGCTTCGTTGCGTAGGTCAGGGGCAGGGCTGCTTGACAGCTACCCCCAAACAGCCCCRATCAGGTGGTTTGCTTTACTTTATATTCTTTTTTTTTTTYCCCCCMAGTTCCCAAATAAACAGCCTGCCCCCAGTTTACTCTTTYCCCATTGGCCCCAGTTTTGCTGATTCTACACACTTATTCRGTAATTTTGGCTGTGGTCRGTGATCCCGATAAGCCAACACCCCCCTTTCACATCTTTYGGCATTCCTCATCCGGGGCACTTCCGTATACTCCCCTTTCACCCTCTGTAGCATCCAGTAATTTCTCCCGTTACTGTCTTACGGGCTGGGTGGCCAAGCACGTCTCCCTTCCGCTGTCYGCAACGGCCGGCAGCTGCTCATGTTGTTCCCCTGTTAATTTAACCTGGGGTGCRGGCTGGCCCTCTGCCTGCACGCCTCACTCAGCACACGCTGATAAATATGCGTTAAAGTATTCCTAAAACAGTTCAGGCTGGAAGGAACCTCTCGGGGGTGTATAGTCCAACCCCCTCCTCAAAGCGTGTTTATTTTCACGGCTAAGCGGGTTGATCAGGGCTYTGTCCAGCTGCGTTTTGGAAAATCTCCAAGGATGGCAACCTCGTTCAGTGCTTAGCCACCATCGCTGCGATTTTTTTGTTCCTTGCCTGATCAGGATTTCCTTTGCTGCGGCTTGTGGTCTTTGCCTCTTGTGTTTTCCCCATGCACCTTGGAGAAGTCCGCTTCTGTCTTCTCTCTGTCTTCCTGCACTGCCACTACTTGGCCAGCTGGCTTCTAGCCTCTGCTCTTGAAGGGGTTATTCAATTCCAGGAACAGTTCCTATTGGGAAAAAAATACCGTTAACTTACAGAAAAAAWTGTTCTTTGGAATTGGCTGAAGCAGACACGGTCATCTGATGGGCTTGAGGTGAGCAGACACCAAGGTAAGAAAGCTCTGAGTTTGGCACGTGGCGGTTCATCGTACGTGTTAGATTGGTTACCTCTCCTGCCATACCGGTTTCTTGAGTCAAACARCTTTTAATATAGCTGTAAGGAAATAAGACTCGGCGTTTGATGAGGCTGTTGAGGTGTAGGCTTTGGATTCTGTATGACCTGCAAGCGTTGTTTTCAGTGTTACATAGGAAAAAGTCCTTATTCTGTTGTTGGAGCTACTTGAACWTGAACAACTTGCTTGTTGGAGCAACTGAAGCAACTTGTCTCATTTGAGAAAAGATCRGGGGCAGATTACAAGACAGTGCCGAACTATTTCATCTGCTTTTGAGAAAAAAATCTACCTCCTGGAAAAATTAGCTTTTACCAGTGTCTGAAAGACACTGAATTTGTGGGAGAGCAGATCTKGAGCAAGAACCTTATTTTCCTTCCTTCTTACATTTATGTATCTATACGATGGATATAGTATTTCTGTTGCAGTAGTGCAACCAACCTCTTCATCCCCCACAGGAGCACAGGGAGAGGATCCGTTCGGGTCCCCCCGGAGCCGAGCGGTTCTTTCTTTGCGCTGCTTCCTTACACGAACGCTATTAATCCTGTAATCAAGTGTTGGGCGCTGAGAAAAGCCGTAGCTGGGATATGTGGCCGCTTACTGACTAAACACTGCATGTGACAGATGGCGCGGATTATTGTTCAGCAACAGATTATGTCAACTGTAGAAAATCCCTGCGGTAAAATTCTCAAGATAAACCTCTTTTGTTCTATTTAGCCACATAAAAGTCGCACAGTTCTTCATAAGCTGTATCAATATTGCTGAACCGTGATTTTTTTATCTAACCAGTTTCTGCTGAAATGCCATTCATCTTTTCCTGACGTAAAGGAGGTGATTATTCCTTCGTGTCAAGCACGCCAGGTTAAATTGAGAGGGGTAAAGAGGAAAGGAAAGCAGCACGAATGTCTCTCTGTGCACGGCAAGTGTCCTCCGTTCTCAGGAGGTGACGCCCTGGGCTTGCCGTGGAAGCAGAGTTGCTGCTTTGCAAGGGAAAATACTGAGTCTATTCCAGCTGGAGGTTTCAGTCGGAAATACGTGAGAAACGGTGAAGTAGGATGTGATTTAAACTGCGAGGCTGCAGCACGCAGGAGTCCCTTGGTTTTCTCATAATTCTCCCGTGTAGCGTCTCTCTTCARTACTGCTCTCTGAGCAGAGGAATAAGAAGATGTGCTGCATCATCCAAGACTTAGGTGAACGTCATGTTGACTGAAATCTGTTTATCAGATATAGTGGAGGAGAGTCTATATCCTGATTCAGCAGTCTTCATGCTTTCTTGGTAAATACTCTGAATGTTTCTGATTCCTCCTCTGTCTTTGCCCATTGAGAGCACTACTTCCTTCCCTGCCTGGGACAGCAGAGGCAAAAACAGCAAGTTATGTGCTACCCTTTGGGTACAGTGCAGCCTTCTGTCTTGCTCCTAAACTGGAGCTATAAAAAGAAGTTGACCTCATTGAAGATTTAATTTTTGTGTCATATTCATGTTTTTTTTCCCTTTGTTCTTCAGACAGCCTATCTTCTCGAGATAACTTTGGTTTTTACATACAGAATGTCCATTATGTAGCATCAGTATATTTCTGCAAACCTAGGAGACAGTATTTCTTTACATCTGTTTCTTGTTCTGGCTTATGCATATTCCTCGTTTCTGGCTTTTTATCAACTAGAATAATTCCTACCAGCCACAGATGTCAACAGCCCATTTGTGTAGCTCCAGAAATCATTTTTCAGCTAGTGAGGATGACCCCATCAGACTAGTGCACTTCCAGTCTAATTGCGCTTGCGGAAGAAAGAGAGCTACAGAGAAACCCAAGGTAAACTGTGACTACTGGGAGGAAAAAGTCATAGCGTACACTGCGACACTGCAACCAGCGTCAAACTGGCACTTTGACACAATAAAAGTCACTAAAAGTAGTAGATGCCACTGGTAATTAAGTCTATTTAATGCATCTTTTATGATGCAGTTGCAGGAGTCAGAGCGTATGCATCTGTCATCTGCTCCTAGTGGGAAAATCTGCTTAAATAGCTTCGTCTTTTTTCCAGTTATGGCAAATGTCAGCGGTTCTTTGCTTAAAAAAACAAAACAAAAATGCAAACCGAAGACCTAATACAAGGGTTTTTCCCAATAGCAGGTTGAATGCCCTTACTGTTGTTACACAGCTAGTTTTCTCTCTCTCCCTAAYGAATCTAGCTGTATGTCGTCATCTTGGCCTTTCACTCGTGTTTCAGACTGCACAGACCGGAGCTAATCTGGAATTCGGTCTTCTAAGACTTCACTGTATTTTCTACTTTCGTTCTTTAGAGATGAAGTTCTCTTTTCTTGGCTTCAAGCCTTTTGTGAGCCTTCACTGTGCTTGAATATCTTGCAGGTTTCCCAGCTGATGCTGCCATTCATGCTGCTCGGCCTACTCATTGATTTGATATATGATTTACTTTGCTGTCTTTTGCAGGCTTGTGTATGTCTTGTCCAATTTATATGTGCCCACATAGTATGTGACGATACATCTTTTAGATTGAGCTGCACGTGCCTTTATGCAATGCTTCATCTGAGGCTTTCAACTGTGAATGCTTAATTTTGGCCTAACCCTTTTTGTGTGTGCATATCTTTGTATTTTTCTTAATTGTCTCAGAATTTTCTGTCTATGGTTTGTAACYGAATTGTTGGTGAATCCCTGTATCAGTTATATGAAAGGCTATTAAAGAAAAAAGGAAAAGAAATGTTGATCTAGCCTATCTTCTTTGTTTGACAGAGATATTCTTATAGTCCTCTCTGTTACTCTTTCTTTGCTAGGGAATCCCCCGTGATATAGAAGAACGTAAAAACATACCTATTTCCAGGCAAACCCCTCCAAATACTGAATAGTATCAAATACATCTCTCTTTTTCTCCCGATTAAAGCTAGTCACCATCCTCCGTTTCCACGTTTTCCACTTCATCAGTTTGTCATGTTTTGTGTACCTGGAGTAGAGTGGGTGTTTTTTATTATTATTTTCCTCTTTCATCATCTGTAATTTATGGATCTTGTGTCTTGAACCAAAGTAGAGATTCACTGTGAGTCATTTGGGGGTGAGTTAAAGCAAATGKCTTGTGTATCTGTACTTGATTTCACTAAGGCATGAAGAGATTTTAAGTGGAATAAAATTTTTCCTGCCTCAACTGTGAAAGTCCTCATCCCTCCAAATGACAGAAGTAGAAGTTTTCTGTCTTTTTCTTAAACATTAGATGAAGAGACCTAACACCAATTATTTCTCAACAGCCAACAAGATATTTTTAGATACTCTTGTGAGACAAAATCTCAGTTTCTCTCTCAAATTTACCTGATTCTTGAGTTTCCTGAGGAAAAGAGAAGGGATTCTTATGCCTTTCTATGTATCCTTCATATTTTACATCTTGGATCCCTCAAAATAACTATAAAGACCACAAATGCTGTCTTTGTGGAGTAAGATACATGTTCTGGGTTATAAATTAATGTATTAATCTGTTGTTGGGGAACAGAGTGGTTGTATCTGTTAGTCCTTTCTGCTTGAAAGATCCATTGTGTCTTGTATGTGGTTCTTCCACTTTTCACTGCCTATGGGGGTATTTTCCTGTTGTACACTATACCCAGTAAATACTTCAAATGTGATCTTTTAGAGCCTCGACTGTCACTGTAATACGATACAACCAGATTTCAGATGAAAAGATTTATGACCAAATGAAAAAAGCTGGTTAGAATATTCTTCTCTTGCATTGTGCAAAGTTGATGCTTAGACCTAAGCATTACAAAAAGCATATATCTTAATGTATTGGCAAAACCCTTCAACGCTCTGTCATTTTGAGGGGAGAAGCATTGTTTGCTTTTCAAAAGCCATATTGTTAATTGTTTTTTAATGTAGCAAAGATGAACTTGAGGCCCTGGGGGGCTCTTCGATCTACATGGAAATGCTGGGGAAGGTGGTGACGTCACTTCAAATGAAGTCGAAATTTCTTATTGTTAGAGATCCGTTTCAAATTTAGTATGGTCGACAACTTTTGAAAGTCTCTAAAACTTCAAGATGGAAAGGCTTTTTGGAGAAACGGCGTGCAGTGAGAGCCCCACAGCCGTCTTCCTGCTCCTCCTCTGTTCATGAGAAAGCAGACAGTGTACAAGTCTAGGGCGTGTCATCACTGAAAACAGAAAGCTGAAGGATTTGCCTAAGATGGAGTCGGCTTCACAAGAGCATACAGGAAATTGTCTGGCAAGTATAGCATTGTAGCAGTTCTCGTAAATGTTCTTGAGTCCACTGACAGTGTCCAAAAATGAGAGGTGTTAAAAATTTACAGCCCAGATGGGATTTTATGCATAATCCACTGACGTAATCTCATCTGAGATCTTTACTTAAACTCATAGAAAGAAAGGGATCAAAATAGAAATGCAAATTAAAATCTTTCGACTTGGAATTTGCTCGACTTTGCAACGGCCACTCCAAACGCTGTGCTAATTCTGCCTCCCTGATCAGACTGCAGTGGGAGTTGACGTCTGTACTTTCTGCACAGAGACTGTGTTGCCGTCTTGCAGTGTTTAACACATGCACATAAATCAAGGAGTAGATAAAAGAGCTGGAAACAGAAGACAGAAGTGCTGGCTCCTGCCATCGCTGCTAGACAATAGCTTCTCCAGTGGGAAAGTTTGCTTCACCTTCTGCGTAAAAGATGAAAGATGCCTGGGCATTTGTTTGGGGGGAGAGAAAGGAGGAGATCCGGTCCCTGAACAGGTTGACCTTGGACAACTTCATTCACTTGTGTACTTCAGTTTACTCAGCTGTAGAATGCATGTAATATTTGTTTGCCTTCCTGCGGTTACAGCATTTCATGTGTCTTAAAGTATTTTAAAAGTCCTAGATGAAAAAGGATGTATAAGATAAAATCCTTTTGTCAACTTTAGAATATCTGGTTATTCGCTTTCCCACATCTCTTACCCCAAATCATTTTGGAAAATGACACCATACGGTTACAGTCCATTTTAAACTCTCATGATCAATGTGACTTCCTAGTATCAAATTATTCCTACCTGCAGTGCAAGAAAGAAACTATGCTTATTTGATAAAGCTGACTGTTACGAAAAAGTAATTAATTACAGTACGTCCTGCTGGTACTTGCTGGGCTACAGCGAGCCAATTTGCCCTACAGCAGAACAGGTCTTACTGTAAGAGTCTCACGGTGAGTACACACCTGAATAAAGCATTTTGTCTGCGGAAGGCAGTGCTGCTTTGGGTGCAGCTCATCTTGTGAATGCTGCGTTGAGGTTGCCGTCACGCTAGATGCAGGACAAAAGAGGGAGCGTTGCACAAATTCAGAGGAAAAATACTGTTTCTGACTCCTTTTAGAAAACTCGTGAGATTGCATTGCAAAACTTACTTGATAATTCCTCTAAGAAAGAGTCTTTCCTTGGCTGTAGCCTGCTGGCAGCTCTCTGGCTCCTTGTCGCAGTAATTTCTGATTCTAGAAATCATCTGGCTGCTCCAAGTACCTTGAAACTGCTCTGCATTCCCATCTTCTCTTGGCGGGGGCGGGAAGATTGCATATCCTTCTTTGATTTAAAAAATTCCTGCTTTTTTAGGTGAGGCAAAGAGCGTTTTTGGTCGTTTTTGTTTTGGGGGGGTTTGTTTGTTTGTTTGTTTTGATTCTTCTTCAGCTGCCAGCCTAAATTGTTCCCTGGGTCTTACTCGCCCCAGTCTTCTCTCGGGGAGCTGGCTTGAGTGGGATGGTTGGTGGCTCATGTAATCACTCGTCCACCTGCTCATGCTTCAGCCTCTGCATTCGTACGAAGCCTGCTGTTAAGGCCTCTTTGACTTAAGTGACTTTTAAGCGAGCTTCTTCTCTATGCTGAGAAGCTGCGTTGGACCACCGGTGTTTGTAATCTTGGGTGTAGCGGTTAAGGAAGCCCTGCATTGCTGTTAATTGCACGCCTTCCACTGATGCCTGTAAACCTTGCTATGAAATGACATGCCTAGGGTAAAAAACATTGGTACTGGTTACAAAAAAAAAAAAGAAATAGTGATTTGAGAAGTGCAAATAACATGCAAGATTCATCTCAGGCAGGTGTGATCACGGCGTAGCTCAGAATCCGTACCAGTAACATGTCAGGTAGGGTGTGCATTCCCGAGGAGGAACCGTGCTGAWCTGATGTCACCGTTGGCTGTTTTTGTAGGCAAGAAGCAATGCTTGGGGCTTAGGCCCTGATCACGCATGCTGTTGTGGCATCAGGCTTGTCCCATCCAACTCATCGTTGCTCAAGTGGAAAGCGTGGGGTTTCTGTGGACTGTGCAGATTTGTTCTAACTGGGATAGACGCTGAATGTTTATTTACAGCTAGCTTTAACAAGCTATTCTCTTCCATTTTTAGCTTTCTTGGGACATACTTGTTTGAACTTTTGCTATGTAGTAAACAGATGGTTGGGGCAAAATTGAAACAAAGTCTTGGTTAAACTTTAAGGGATTTCTCTCTGTTAACTCTTTTTAGAACGTTTATAAAATCATACACCAAAAGCAAGGTCTGATCTTAAATGGCTGCTCGTAGCATCTTGTTCACATGCACAATATAGACTGACCCCAGTTTGAACGCTGGAAAAGAGTTCATTACAATCTGCTATTAGTTAAATGCTTTTAATGCTTTGTACTACTTTTGGTTGACTTCCACATGAAGTCAAAGGCATGGCCATAGGAACTTTCCTRGTGAGTTATGTAGAGCTTTCCCACATCTCTCATGTGGGAATAAAAAAATCGTGAAAGCTGTTTTTGTTTTTTGTTCAGCACTTAAAAAAAAACCCCACTTAATTACTTTCATTCTCTCCCATGCATCCACATTTTTTAAAGTAACTGTATGTATTGCTAAGTGTTGAAAAGGGAGTTTTCAACATGAAGTTGTAATTCTGATGGAAAGGTTTGCAACCTGTCCTAAAAAYGGTTTGACCCTTGATTTGCCTGATCTCTCTGATCATGGTCAGATTTCCTCAACAGAAGTTATGTTCTTCTAAGCTGTTATATCTCTGTACTGAATGTTACCTGTATYGTCCTAACAGAACACAGCTGTTCTGGGGGTTCATATGTAGAGTTTCTCATATACTGTGTATCTCGAGCTATTATATTGCCAGACAAGYTATATCTGCAAAGATTTTGAGTTTTGTATTTCTTTTAGACGTTTGTTTTATTTTCCCCTGTTCAAATTGAATAAATGTTGTCAAGTTTCTTTTATTAACAAATATTGATGTAGCTCTTTTCCATTTGTTGTAAAACATGGGTCATAATTCTTCCTAATACTCTCTTCAATTTCCACTTCTAGCTGTGGTACAGGAGAAAAATCGCAGCGTTAATCATCGTGTTTCCCTTTTTGAATTAAATAGTGTCTCTGACTCTCTTCCAGTGACTCGTCATAACCACCTCAAAGACTTCATGCTGGTGGTGTCAATTGTCATTGGAGTGGGTGGTTGCTGGTTTGCCTATATCCAGAATCGCTATTCAAAGGAGCACATGAAGAAGATGATGAAAGACCTTGAGGGGCTTCACAGAGCTGAACAGTCTCTCCATGACCTTCAAGAAAGGTAAGTTTTAGGTGTCTATCCAAGCTGAGTATGCAACTGTTGATGTCTCCTGAGAGGTTATTTTTCATACAGATTTCAAGAAAGAAGGGTTTCTTCCCAGCTGTCATGCTCCATGTGTAGCAGTCAGCTTCTGGTGGTGTGTACCATAGTCATCACCTTCCTGAGCAGTCGTAGCAAACCTGCTAACCAGTCCTGATAGCTTGAATGGGTGCATGGCTTATGAAGGAGTTCGGTTAAGTTTACAAATTGACCCGCGCATGCTCACTTTACCTGCTTTTCGGAGGTGATGTCCTAGTCCTTTGTACCTGAGGTGTGCCACGTGAAACTCCCTCGCGTTGTTAGATTCCTGAAACTTGCTGGCAATAAGGCCCCTTCAGCAAAGTGACAACATCTGCCACTAGCGTTTCCCTCGCTGAGATGGACTTGAGTAACATACGCAGTACGGTGGGATCGAGCATGGCTTTCCATGCTTGCTCAGAGATGGTTAACATGCAGTTTCTTTTCCTTTCTGCATTGTTTTTATGTCTTTTTGTTTGTTTGTTTACTTAGTTCTCATTCTGCTCTGATTTTCATTACTGGTTCTAAGAAATTGGTTTTGAACTTCTGGCAGAACTTCACTCAGTTTTGCTGTCTTTGACATGTGAGAGCTCTTTTCTCCCTCATATTCCAACTGGAGCTTCTGTGCTTTAAGAATTAAAGCATTTAATTGAGCAAAACTGGCTTGAATGCTCCTTCTGTGTTTGACAGTGGCTTGCTACTCTTCATTTTGAGTGTTTTGTCTTATTTCAAATCTGAACTTCCTATTTATTTACCACAATTATATAGTAGCAGTGAAATGAACAGTAGTTTCTACTYCTAGTCCAACTGATATTGAAAGTGTATCAGGATTCTTTTTTTAAAAAATTATGGTGTAAATCTGCACCTAGAGGGGGAAAAAAAAAAGAGCCTTTTAAAAGAATGTGAAGTAATCCAGCTCACTTGGAATTCATCATCCGGGCGGATCAGGTTGTTTCACTCTATCTTTTAACAGGGAAGAAACACATACAGTAGAAGCAACTCAGCAGAGGAATTACCCACCCCCTCTTGAATTCTTCTCTGAAGCATATGTGAAAGCCAGTGCTTCCCTGCCCTCACAGTGATACCTAAAGCCAGGAGTGTTTGCTAGAAAGAATTAAAAAAGAAATAATTTTTGAATATTAAACATGAATAGCTAAAATCCGGGCACCTGTTTGCTGCAGAGATCTTTCATTTGTTCTGTTAGGCAAAATATTGTAGCCTCGGTATCAGAAATGATTGCAGTGGTTCCAGTGAAGTTACTCACATGAGAAAAGGCTGCAAAAACAGGCCCTCTATGTGCACAGGGTTTTTCTAGAAAAGAAATGACATCCAGTACTGCTAATGGCAGCCCAGTCATTTTCTTTTGGCAATGAGATTTTTTTTTTTTWARRGKWRRWTTWRSMARTAAYAGAGCATTATAGACTTGGGCTCTAACTGTTTTCATTTATTTTAAATGCAATTTTCAAGGATAGAGTTTAATTTGGCTGCCATAAAAGTTGACGGCTGCATTCCCAGCGWCTTCACTGAAAGCAGAGCTCGGCCCCAGTTATTCGTGTCGGCTACTCACGGGCAGCACAGCGAGATGCCTGTACAGATGCCAAGATCTTAAGAATGTAAATCTGCGGTGAAGATTTTTGCAAACAGCTCAGTCTTTGGAAGCTGTACCGCATACACACGAGGCTGCAGCCTGCTTTCTTACCTGTTTGCCTGTAACAGCCTTCAAAGAGTTGTCCAACTCATGAGCGTTGTTTGAAAGCCTTTTTCTGCCTAGAAGCTCTTTGAGTGTGATCACATCAGTTAGTGTCTATGTGGAAAGAAGTAGGTAAGAGTGTACCAAGTTGATGGTGCCAAGCTCAGCATGTTCCCATATTCGTGATACAGATATATGACCTGCTTTCTTTTTGACGTAAAGTTAGGAAAAAACTACCTTTCCCATAAGCCTACCAAGGAGCAAGCTCTAATAAGCAGGTCACTTCACAAAGCTTTGCGTAGTATTACATTACATGTTGGAAATAGCCCAAAGAAAAAGATTTTTCTACAGCCAGAAAGACACAAGAATTCCTTCTCGAACCTCTGTCTCCTGAAGTCGTTATTCTGGAACACCGGAATTGAGTCCAGAATTTGAAGGAACTGCTGAGTTCAGTTCAAGAACAGTTTATTCCAGAGGCCCCAAGCCTGTTGCTGTGATTCCGCAGCGTAGGAAATGACCTTGGGATCTGTTGCTGAGGACAGAACAACATAAACAAGTGGATGTGCCTGGGAAGTTAGCTAATGCTGTAAAGCCAGATAAGAAGAAACACAAAACCACGTAGACTAGGCGTAGCTTGAGTCTTAAGACAGAGCAACTTAGGCTGTTTCTGCAGAGTGCAGACTGGGAGGATTGTCCTCTGCAGAGGACACTGAACGGGGCTTCCAGAAGTGGCAGGTGAATTCCTGGCTCCCTGTAGGGCCTCTTGGCCCAAGGTTGGTCTAATTCTTCTCTAAACAGGGGAAATACGCCTTCACTTCTTCATCCTTGCCTCCCTGTAAGGTTCAGCTGTACTGCTCAGCAGCTGTGGGAATAGCAGAAACTATGGATAAAAGCCTTCTTACGGACTTGTGTAGAAGTCATTCTCTAGTTCAGCTCTGAAACTTCTTTTCTGGAAGCTTCTTTCTAGAACATGAGGTAACCTCCTTTTATATCTCATTAAAATTCAGTGCCGAACAGCTCTCCAGAAGAAAGCATTTRATGCCTTTCCCAGTTGCCTACCAACTGCTAGCAATGCTAACAGCTTTGATGAGGTCTTGAAGATCTGAGAAAGAAAGATTGATTTAGAAATCCATTTCTAGTTCAGCTTCAAAATACTTTTTGAGAACATTCTTCAGTAGTGACTCTTTGCAGTCAATTAAATGACCCATCAAAATAAAAAAAAAGTTGATSTCTTTGTGCGTCCTACTGATAAAGCGTGTTGACGATCCGTTCCTGAATTGTGAAGCCTCCGGATGGACCTTGATTCCTTGCCCTTAATACAAGTGCAGCTCTGAGGGCACTTTGTCATGCTCAGTGGAGCTCACAGCAGGAAAAACCAGCATACCGAAAGCACCTGGGTGTGAATGAGAATACACAGATAAAATGTGCTTTTGTCTCGAACCAACCTATGAAAATATGGGCTGTGCTATCGGGGAAAAAATGGTAGTAAGGGGAAATACAATATTATGGTGCCCTTGAAAATAACCTTAAGGATAAAATTCCTTCTCTCTTCTGGTAACGCATGCATCATAATATAGGGGAATTTCCCCTTTAAACAGAGGTATTTTGGTGCTTTGGGATTCTTTGCAGCCCTAGTATGGAAGAGCTGTAGCAATGATGCACAGGGCAGAGAGCGTGGGTTTATCTAAAAACTTGGAATGTCTTGGCAWGGTTCTTTTTAAATTGGGAACGAAAACATTTGAGTTTCTCAACAGAGCTGTAAATTGAAAATAAACTCTTTTCCAAGAACAGAGCCAACATCATGGCTGACGCGAGTCCAGCCCATCCAGATTTGTTTTAAATTGCCATCTGTATGCCAAAAATTATCTGAATAACAAGGGTACTTAGCAGTTCTGTTCACTGCTAGRGCACTGAGCAGCTTCACTCTTGACCCAAAAGACAGTAGTTTGYCACTGCGGAGATTCAGAACGGATATTCGACCTGTAGGCTTTGTTAAATCCCCTGTATGATAAAAGAACAAAGCAAGAGCTTTCATTTGATACATGGCCTTGGAAATGAGCACCTGTATATGAACTATATGGAGCCGTATTTTGTAGTGATCGATAACTGAGGTTTTTTCCAATTTATTTGTGTCCATCTGATCTGGAATGAACTAGAGCCGTGAAGCAAACACCTTTCAAAGCAGAAGTRCATAGAAGTAGGTTTTTACATGCAGTTGCTCTTTTCCATTTCATTCCAYGCAAGATTTCAGGTTCTGAAGTGTCACAAGATCCCTCTCTCCAAAGTCATCCTTACTTGAACTGGCGATGGTTTCTTTGTCTTCTCTTCTTAGRTGTGTTCTTCCTTATTTGCAAGACAGGTACAGGAAACCTAGAGCCAAGTCTTGCTGTCCTCTCTCTGATCTATCATTCCTGTGCATCTCTCCATTATTTTGCTCTCTGGTTTGGATGTTGAAGTTCTTGAATGGGGGGAGATTTTATGATTTTGAAGTAGTCATTTCTGGCTAAAATGATTTCATTTGTGGTTCTATTTTTTTTTTCCTTCCATTTTATGGATAATTCTACTCATTCGCTGAAAATCTCTATGCTGTAAGCCACTACTAATTTTACTGGTTAAGCTTAGGCCTTGCCAACCTCGCAAAGTTTGTTCATAATTTCAGTGTAGATTAGTACTTTATCCTGAAATCCCATCATTCTATAGAAGAAACTGCTTAAGCGGTACAATAAGTGTATGCCAAATCTTTTTTTCTTCTTAAATTTGGCAATTTCTGCCACTAGAAAAAAATGGGTTTTTGAAATGTGTTCAGAAGAGGCATGACTAACATTTAGAGGTTGTTTGGGTGGCAAGAACTAGAGAATTTAGTGTCCCTTTCCTTTAGACAGCTCAGTCTTCGGCGGGCTGGGTTCATCCCTGATGCTTGTCCGAGTTCAGTGAAATTGTGCTAGGACTGTGTTTATACTAGTACATCTCTGGCTGACGTAGGGTTCAGATTTTTCTTTTCCTCGAAGATTGACCCATCAAAGTGCTGTGTGCAAAAGAGGCAGCAAATAGGCCTGATTTTTTTTTTTTCCTCCCACAAAATGAAAGTATAGTAGAAACTTTGCAACAACACGTTGTGACTGCAGAGTTATGTCCGTTCCGGGTCGAATGGTTGAACTTTCCTAAACGGCTACCAGTAATCTGTTGCTACTTTTTGCTGCTATACATAATTCCTAATGATTTAATCCTGTCATGAAGAAAAATAATGACTTCTGGGCAGGATTATGACATGTCTAAATTTGAACAGTCTTAGAAATGGAGCACAGAGACATCCTATCTGTATATTCATATCTGCTCAGGCATATCTTTCTCTTTTTTTTTTTAAAGGCAAAGGTCTTCATTTCTGTAAAAGTATTGAAAATTCAAATGAGTTTGGAGCTTATTTGAGGAAACCTTGGTTTGTGTACTTTGGATAATTAAGAAAATAAGTATTGAGTATTTAAAAAAATTAAATAAGGCTGAGTATCTGGAGCATGGTGAACTTTCTCCTTGACTTTTCAAATATGCCTCTCTGTTGACAGCTTTGTTGACATCAAAATATAGTAAATAAAAGCAGTAAATAAAAGCAAAGATTGTCTAGATTGTGGCTGGTCGACAGTTGCGCTGTGGACCTTGTAGCTCCTTTAGGCGTGTCCAGCATGGTCCCACAAGCCCAACATTGGGCTCTGTCTCTGTGTGTTGCAGACTGCAGAAGGCTCAAGAAGAACATCGCTCTGTGGAAGTGGAAAAGGTACACCTGGAGAAGAAACTTCAAGATGAGATCAGTATTGCCAAGCAGGAGGCGCACCGGCTCCGAGAACTGCGGGAGGGCACAGAGAACGAGCTGAGCAGACAAAAATACGCTGAGCAAGAACTGGAGCAGGTGAGGGTTCAGGCAACCGTGGATGCACTTACATACAAGATGGGCCAGTAAGAACAGTAGGCAGCAGCTCACTCGGCTTCACCCTTCGGGAAATCCAGTGGTGTTCTGTTTATAATGCTCTTTCACCTTTGCTTTTCCACTCCCCTTTGTGGAGAARAAGGACCAGGTATTTCTTCCGCTACTTCACATCACACTTCCCCCATGATGTGTATGTAGCAGTGGTGCTCGTGCGTGGTTAGCGGGACTGTACAGGTGCTGTCTCAAGAGTGAAGGTGCTGCCACYTCGCATCGCCTCAGCTTACCCTGCAGAAGGAGAGGTATTGAACTTGACCTGTAACTGCACCCTTCTGGTGACTTTCAACCCCGAGTCCAAACCCTAAGCTCCCTCTTTCCTTTTTTTTTCCTCTTGTATCTATTCAGAGTTATAGGAGTGATTTAGAATAAGTTTGGTTGTTCTTACCATGTTTTATTGTGGRTCAGAGGTGTACAAGCTCAACTGTGAGTGCAGCCCAACTCCTGTTATTTCCAAGGAAATCAAGCAGCAGATTAGAATCTGTATAGCAAGGTCAGAGTTCATATGCAAATCCCCAAAACATTAGCCCTAAGTCCCCAAGTTACACATTGAAATGTAGACTTGGAAAGAATATATATAAATGTCTGTATAATGTTGTTGCTGGCAACAATGAAACCTGTGTTTGGTCCAGAAGGATATACAGAACATTTGTGTGGTATCATAAAATAACTTAGCAGAGGCCAGAAAAGAWTTTCCAATCTTACACCTAAAAACCCTGAGACCTATAATAAAAGGCACAAAAGCTATAATGTACTGTTAGAGAAATAATGGAAATCAAGGATATTGCTAATGGTGCCTGTCTGCAGTAGCAGAGGACAAAAATAAAAGCATCTAGGAATTTTACCTCAAAACTGTTTTTTGCCCAAACCTACAAAGGAAGCCCAAAAACAATTCCAATTGCTCCTTCCTATTTTGCCTGAGGGAAAATTCTTATCTGACTTTAATTTATASATCAGTTTATACTGACATTGTGCAAGCCAGAATTGCCTGAGCCAAGCAAGTACCTTGGACGTTCTTAGGCCATCAGCGTATCCTTCCACCTGCCTCTGTCCAATCTTTTATGCCACCATGGAGGATAGGGAAGCAAATGAAACGAGACTCTAGGGTTTCCATTGACAAGGGGAGAAACATCTGTCCTGGCCCTCAGGTAGCCGGTGAACTATGGGGCAATATAGCCTAGAATATACAGATAGTCAACAAACAGCAAATTTCCTTTCCTCTTTCCTTCCTGCGTGGAATACCAACAATGCAGACATCCACAGACTCCTTTTGCAACCTTTGCTTTCTTGATCCAAGATCATTCGTCCTAACTTGTCCTACAGACTTGTCCATAAACTCATTGAGTTCCATTTCAGAACATTCATTTGAGCATCTGTATTCACATAAAAAGAAATTCAATCATTTTGTATTGTGGGTCGTTAAATAAGGATATATAGCTTTTCTCTTGTAACTCTGAGTCCTTGCCCCTGACCTGCTGCTGGTTTTCAGAGAAGGTAGAGTCTCATCCATTTCACTTTTCTCCTCCACTTTACATTTGTTGTATCTGAAAAGCCAGAGATGACTTAACCACTCTGTTGTTTCTTAGAGGCCTTCGTGAGGGATGCRTTGAAAGGGTGAGTATTGGTTTTATCCACCTGACCCACACCGTGTGATTATAACACAGTCACCATTCCAATGAACGTTAGACCACAGATGTAATTAACCAGTCACTCCCACTGACCGTAAAACTCATCAGACTCTAAGATATTCTGGGGTCCCAGCAAATAATAAAACAAAGAGCTTCTCTTGCATCTGTTGAGAGTTATGGCTAAAAAAGATACTGGAGGGTTTGAAATCTCCTACTGGAGTCCAGCTTATGAGATTAAAAAATAATACATTACTGAGACTGGACTCTTTTGTACTAGACTGTTTGTACTGGTCCTCTCTTCTTGTCAGGTCATACTCCACCCAGACCATGACCCCAACCTGCGCTTCAGATTCTGAGCACTTGTTACTCTTAGTGGTCTAAATGGGATCTTAGAAATCTTTGTAGGAAAATACAGACTTCCTGTATAACTTCTATCCATGTTGTTTCCCCTCTGCAGAAATGGCAGTGTTTGTTTTGAACRCTGCTGTATGATGGCTCATTTCAACCACTTGTACCTTGGCTGTTGTTCTGCACTGCTTCCCTTTCCATAATTCCATAAACACATTGTTCCCATATATGTTTTGAACRCACCTCTACCCTAAATACTTASTGGCAGATTTCATGTTTGCTCATCCTAACTATTCCTAAATCCCAGACACTTGTCAGTCACAATTAGAGTTCTGCGTGTAGTAAGAGAAGAGGTTGGTGCAGCTGATGTCAGAGGGAAAATTCAGGCCTTCCTGAGAACAGCGATTCTGGATTTGTAACTTTGTGAATGATTTAGGCAATGTTATTTACAAAACTGATCGCACACATCACTGATATAAGTAGTTGACCTCTTTTGTGTGGTTCTTCCTGGCTACCTCCAAGATGGATTATGCAAATGTACTCCAAGATAAAATACRAAATTTCAAAGTATCTGGGTGCAACCTGGTGCTTTTGACGTGCTAGAAGCTACGCCCAAGCCAGATTTGATTTAAATGGGCCTGAGTTAAATAACACACTAAGGAAAAAGATCCAAGTTTGAGTGGCCTTTTAAAAAGCGCGTATTCTCAGTTAAGGTTGAGGCTGTGCGATCTGGAAAATGAAAAGGCCCTAGCACCTTTTTAGCAAAAGGCAGGGATAAACATAGTTGTGGCAAACATGCTTTGAACGTTAGGAAAGGCCTGGTTTAGCATCTAATCAAATCACTAGCAAAACTTCCATTCACTATGTGTTGATTTAGATCAAGGCCATAAAGAACAGAAAGAAAAAAAGGGGACATTTGCAAAGCTTTCCRAACATTATCCCAGTTACAGGCGTATGGCTCTGCCCGCCTAGCTAGCTGTGACGTGACTGGATCTGTCCTCCCAACTCCGTGGGCTTTTAAGAAAGGACCTACATTTGTGGGCTAAGGCTTGCCGCGGCAGTGAAAGCATTTGAAGGTGCTAAGGGTTGGCRTGTTTGTTTTTAGCAGAAAAAAAGTCTGTTGTACAGTGTAAAACCACGTATATCCCTTCTGAGCTTTGAGATACTGTGATTGAAGGACAGTCAAACAACAGGAGCTGCATCACTTGTGTTCTGTTCCGGGATTACACTAGTCTGAGTTGCGGTCATCAACCTTTGGTTCCTCTGATGTGAAACAAGTTAACTTCTTACAGGGCTTGTGTCAGGTTTAATATATTTAAAGCCCCTCCACATAATGTGTAATAAAAGAGAAGTGTTAATCCTTAATGATTTCTGGCACTGAATAGTTTTGTGTAAGTTTTTGGTATCTTCAGCTTGCTTGTCACCCACTTTCTTCTAATTTTGTACTGACTCTGCAGCAAGATGAGCATGTGGAGGAGACTGAGCTGGGGTGGAAGGAGAGCCCTCCAGAAAGCTGCAGTCACTGCTGATTCCAGAACGCGTTATTTCTTTTCCTGACCAAGCAGCACATGTTTTGTGTCTAAACATTTTTATCATCTTGCTCCAGTGTGAAAGTTGTCTTTTGACAAGCTCCCTCTGTTTGCTCGGTAACTGCGCTGAAAAAAGGCAATTGCCTGCRCAGCGTTGTCAGTGATTTTGCTTTAGGAGGAGCTGAATTTGTAGAATTTGTAGATTTTGCAGGTCGGAAGGCAGGCAGCAAAGTTTGTAGAGATTTCTAGAGGCTGAAGATAAGCACTCTGAATATACTTACCTAACGTCTAATTCTCCTTTGGCTAACTCCCATGTCATCCTGCCAGCTCTAATGGATTTACATATGATTTGTGCCATTGTGAGGCAGAGGAGAATGTGGCCTTCTGTCTTAACAGACATGAAGAGATAGAGCAGATCAACGATGAGTAAACACTCTGCTTAACCTCCCTCCAAGATGAAATGGTAAGGCAAAAGAGCGTTGCAATTACTGGAAATTTTGGAAAGAAACTTCAGAAAGGAACCCGGCTTTAAGATGAAAGGGAAGTGCTGTACGTTGTTCTAGTCCTTCAAGCAGCAGCTTTTGCTATGTTGGATAGCTGCCGTGAAGASAGCACGTGTTGTAGCTCTCTTTTCCACTTGCTCACAGCACCAGGGTGCTGCGCTGCGTATTGACCTTTGCTTCTGTCAGGAATAAGATCAAGTCTTACGGAGTCTTGCTTTCTTTTTCTGGTGCGTTGAAAGTGCTGGGTTTGCCACCAGCCGTTGCCATGTGGCATCACCTTGAAGAGTGCTGACCAGGATGAAAGGTCTCTCCTCCACTGCTGCCTGTAACGCTGCCGCTGGCTGGTTTTCTCCTAGGTCCGAATGGCGCTGAAGAATGCYGAGAAGGAGCTAGAGTCTCACTGTAGCTGGGCTGCGCCAGAGGCCTTGCAGAAGTGGCTCCAGCTGACCCACGAAGTGGAAGTTCAGTACTATAACATCAAGAAACAGAACGCGGAGAAGCAGCTTCTAGTGGCCAAGGAAGGGGTGAGAATTTCAGTCTCTTTTTCCTAGATCCTTCGCATTGCAACAGTGGGGAGTTTGTTTCTYTGCACGTTCTCTTCTTGCTTTCCCTCTTTTTTCTGTGAGCCACCTCTAGGTGGTTCTTTCATTCTGTACTGTGATAAAATGTAGGAAGCCTGATCTCACAGCAGTGCTGAAAAAATTGGTCCAAAGTCCCATAGTTACCTAACTTTCCTAGGTGAAAGTCATGATGTAATATCCTGATGATAGTATGCGATTGTGGCTCTCTGCTTCATCGTATCTAATGCCTTAAATTTGCATTCTTTAAGTGCAGCACAAACTTTTATCAAGGTGCAAGTAGGTGATTGAAAGTGATAATGAGCAATTACCTCTCACTGAACTGCAGGGATTGACTGTGGGCATGCCCGTCAGCTGTCTGTCTTTCATAGGGTCAAGTCCTGTGAGGATGAAGAGTATTGGTTATTGTCGGTACTAGAAGCATCGTGGGGTTTGCACCTATTATGAATAATCCTTTTGCTAGGTGTTTTACTTGCACAGGCAACAACATTTCTAATACGTGCATGTGATTTGTAGTTATGAATCATTTCTACGTTCCCAGTTGTTGAAAATGTCCATTGCCAACCGCAAAATAACAAGCTGCAGGGAAGCTGTTGTAACATGTATTCGTCTCCACGGACGTTTACAGCAGTCGAAGCTGACAGCACATAAAAATTTGTCTGTCTTTATATGTTTTTGTTATGAACATTTTATCATTTCCGCGGTTTACCTTTTGTTGTGTCAGGTACCGTGTTCATGGCCTTGGTTTGCCTCTTGTAAGTCTCAAGTTAATCCACTATATCTTGTGAACCAAAGATCTGTTTGTGGAGACTTTAGATTTGAATATATGTAGTACCATAAAGGGAAGGTAAAAAGACCCGTAGGGCATTAACAGTATTCCTTTGATAATTTGCTCATGAGAAAGACAAAACAAGGCTCTATAAGACAACCATTAACCATATGAAGTAGCTGGTTCAGTTCCCTGAGACTTTTTGGAAATCAGGGGAAGRACCAAGGAAACCCGCAACCTGCTTACTCTGCTGTTGGTGAATTCCTCATCCACCACGTCAGGAGGAATCGCATCCTTCAGTAAAATGACAATTCGTACTATTTACATGTGTGAAAACAGCTGCGGGACTATTTCTGTCTTAGCCCATTCAGGATGTTCTTGTCCTGGAGGAAACATAAGGTCTTGTTCTTCCTGTGACCTTCTTCTGTTAATGTTCCAGGCTGAAAAAATTAAAAAGAAGCGAAACACCCTGTTTGGAACATTTCATGTTGCTCACAGCTCATCTCTAGATGATGTTGATCATAAAATCTTGACTGCAAAGTAAGTATCTACTTTATATCTTCCCTYGTTTCTGTCTTCCTTCTTATGATTCTATGACTTTATTTTGCTGGGATTGAACTTGCTCCTTTTAACCAAAACTCTTTTAATTTTATATGTGTAAAACTGAAATCATAATTATGCAGAGCAATTAAAAGTCCTGTCAAAAAGGCCTTTCCTGAGGTGTCAGGAGGCTACAGTATTCCAAGCGGKTATCCCCTGAGGTTTCGGTTGTTACTGTTTTAGAGGTCATTGCTGTATTCCTGTCTGTGGAATGAAAGATGCCTCAAGTATCAGGACACAAAGCTGAAGCACTAGACTCCCCATTTCAGACAATTTATTGTGTTTTCCTTTCATTCCCTACATTTTTCCYTTGTTTGAACCTTGCTTTCAGACAAGCTTTGAGTGAAGTGACRGCTGCGCTCCGGGAACGCCTGCATCGCTGGCAGCAAATCGAGCTGCTCTGCGGGTTCCAGATCGTCAACAACCCCGGGATCCACACGCTGGCATCAGCCCTTAATATTGATCCGAGCTGGATGGGCACCCCTCGGCCTAACCCTTCGCACTTCATCATGACTGATGATGTGGATGATTTGGATGAAGAGATCGTGTCTCCCATGTCCATCCAGTGTAAGTATTCCGTATGAGTTACATACATATCTGCTGTGCTGAGGAGTGCTACAAGATGTGGTAGATATGGAAAAGTAGCTGAAATATATTAGGAGGAATTAGGGTAACTAAGCTGGCTTTTAAATGATCAAAGAGAAATTAATAGTCTTTAAGGGCCAGGAGTGTCCATTAGTGCCAGACCCCCAMTGCTGTGGTTGTTCAGAGCCTATTAATTCCTGCACCGTCAGAAATGTTATCAGTGCTGCATGGATATTTGTTTGGACATTTTTCCCACTGTGGTAGCAATATAGAGAAAAAGGAGGTGGAGTGGGGCGTGGGTGTTGTTGTTTAATCATAGACAAGCTTAAATATATTTTTTTTCTTGGCCAACGTGAAAGCCAGAAAAAATATCCTTTAGTAATATATACRCTGTTCTGTTCAACACACCGAATTCAAGCAACGAAAGGATGCAGAGGGCTAGAGTCACAAAAGTGAGAGAGGAAAATGAAGTGCTTTTCCCCAATCTCCCTTTAGTTAAAGCACTGGCTCAGGACATAAAAAGACTTGAAGACACCTCCTCTTCATGCAAGGTTTTGAACTTTTGTCTCTTGCCATTCTATGTGGGGAAGAGCAGTCTCCACTGGTGATACCGCCTACCTTTAAAAAAACTTTTGAACATTTACTGGAGCAAAGACTGAAACCCCTGTGTCTCATCTCCTGTGTGTGTGTTCTCATTCCCAAGGCGGATACTCTTTCCCTCTTTACCGGTGACTATTTGTGTCACTGTGCATTGACTCCTGTTGGAGGGAAGGAGCATTCTGGTGAGGGACAGTGGATGAGCCTACGCTCGTGAGCTCAGATAATCTCAGACAGAGGGAGGGATTGAACCTGGGTCACYTTACGCTTGTGACTCTCTTAACTGCTGAGCTCTCGGATTAAATGAGGGCTGTTTCCCTCTCTAGAACAGGTTTGCGAATCAGTCTTGACTACAGTTCCCGTGTTAAATTGACCCAGATTCACACATGGTCCTGCATCTCTCAAAAATGCGTTTTCCAAACACAGCTTCTTATCTCTAGCTATTGCATAAGGGAATGGGAGGCCTGGATAGCAATTCCTGACGTTCTGAAAAGCTGCTCTGTGGTGGCAGTGRTCTTACAGGTCTATGGAAGAGTGTGTAGCCAGAGCATACCGTCCTGAGCTTGAGCTGGGAAGAGAAGAGCCAGCGTTGACAGTATTAGTTGCAGCGGCCTTTTCAGTTATGCCTGATTCAGGTCACTTTCTAGTGAGGACTTCATCAAAAATAGGTCTGTCTAACGGCGTAGAAAGTGGGGAAAAGGAAGGGAAGAAGCCTTCGGGATGGGCCACGGAAGATGCYCCTATGTGCCTGTCACTGTTCCTCCCTGATGGTTTCAGGTCTGAGGCTCTGTTTCGATCTTCTGGAGGCGAGCGCTGAGGTGGGCGCAGGGCATTGGGAAGGGATGGAGACGGAGCACCGAGAGCTTGGCTAAACCGCAGTATGGTTGAGGCGGGAGGGACAGGGTACGTGCGGGTTTCTGGAGCTCAACAAACACGGGGGTTGGAGCCCGCGGTTTATGGTGCTGGGTGCGTGTAGGGAATGTTTAAAGCACCAAAGAGCTAATGGTGTCTCACCAGTCTTTTTGCGTGATTATCAGTTACAATTAAAAAAGCCAAGACTAGACARCTCTAATAACAAACTTGAAAAGATGCAAGCTGAGCAGCAGAGAAGTAGAGATATCCCAAAGAAAAGCCCTGAATGAAAACTGGAGCCCAGCCTCCAGCACGTGAGCCTTGGTGTGAGATTTTAAGCCTTGGCTTTCTCGTGCCTTGCTAGAGGCAGCAAGAATGAGATTTTCTGCGTGCGAGCGCTCGCGGTTGCCGTCAGCCCGGCAGACGGTGGCGAGTCCGTGTGCCTTGGTGCAGCCACGCGGCTTGGACTCACCAGGAGTGACAGCTTGGTGTATCAAGGCCTTGGCACCCAAGTTGCCCAAATGGGGTGGCATTTCCTAGCCCCTCTTACTTTCCTCTAGTGTTTTCCTTGTGCTTCTCTCCTGAAGCAGTTTTTATACACAAACAATGTTTTTCCTCCCTGGATGTGCTGGGAATGTTTGCTAAGTGCCAGTGACGGTTCTCCCTGTAAATCAACCTTTTCTCTCTCCCTTTCAAACCTGCCTTGGCCAATCCCAGATGCAGCCTGGCTTTTTGGGCGCAGGTTCAGTGATCGCTCGTCTCTGTCCTCGGAGGATCAGTCCCTCTGGAAATACCCTGGTTTGGTTCTCTTTGATTTTTGTTCTTGTTGCTGTTCTACCTGCTGCCCTTTCTCCRGACTAAAATACATACACAAATTTTCCAACTTTCTGGCACGAAAAACTAATTCATCTACCTTTCTTCACTGAGACATTGGCATCTTTACTAACCGCGGGGCAGAGTCTGCTGGGATGAAGAAGAATCACAGTTACCTGTACTCTTCACATTGTTTTGGGTTTTGATTTAAGAAAAAAAATACAAATATGACAGTTGGAGGATTGTTTTCATTTTTTTTTTATCCCTGAAGTAGAGATTAGGATTTAGGCCAGGCCAGGAGGTTTTAAAGTTCCTGCTCTCAGCCTTTTTCCTCCTCCTTGTCAGTAGGTGACTTGTTATGAAGCCTCTCCCCTGTTGCCTTGCTCCTGTGGGCTACTGGCTGAAGGGGATGCGAGCAATTGCACTGCCTTTCATTTTTCAGGACTTCTCTCGAGTGTGCCTTTAAATAAATTGAGCAATGCCACGTATTATGCTAATCCGTCCCCTGACGCCCTGATCCCGGGGGCCACAGGGACAGCACGCTCAGTCTCGGAGGCGCAGAAGCCTGGATAACTTTCCCTAAGCAGAATTATTGCCGTAATAGGGGCCTCTGTGTGATGGAGGCGGAAGAGTAGGTGCAGCAGCAGGCGAGGCTGTAAACGGGTAGCGTTTAGGACTTGCGTGGTGGTAGCCTTCCTCGAGATTATGAGCAGGTTCTTTGGCTGACGTTTATAACACACATCTGCAGCGCCTGGCGTAAAATCCTACTTGTGCGAAATGAGGGTCCCCTGTCGTCGTAGCTGTGCAAGGCTGTGCAGCAGTGGAAGCAAGGTCCCAACTCTTGATCCTGCGCCTATTGCAAGAGCTAGGTAAATCCCGCAAAAGGAGGGTACCTACGTGTAATGTGTCAGGTTTGTAAATGAGGAGTATAATACCTGGGAAAAAAAAAACCCTTAGGGGAAAAAACATGTCCCAAGATGGAAAGACAGAAACCTATAGCAGAAACCCATAATCCCCCAGTTAATTATCCTGTGGAGCTTGAATCCTCCTTAGCCCCCCAAAATGAGACTCCTCTTCTGAACTATATACGTGTGAATACTGACCAGCAGCAGGCAAGTTGGGATCTGCTGTGCTATTCCTGTCCGTAATGCTTTAGTTAGCAGCATTGCTGCTGCAGAGTCGTGGCGGGATGGCTTGAACAGCCTCCGGTTCTGCCTCGTTAACGCTCTGCCTTTCACCTCCTCTGAGCAGTYTTTTGCAGTCCCCGCTGGAGCAAGGGATTTTTTTTTCCACCTTGATTCCATATGGCTCGATTTCACTTCGTTTCAACTCTGGAGCCGCTAAGAAAGAAAACTTTGAAATATAAAATGGGGCAGTATAAAGAGCTCTAGTGAAAAGACTGTATGTGGCAGTGCAGTAAAAGCGAAGAAGCAGGGAACCTGAGCAGTGGGACCCTCGGAAAGAAACTGTGATTAACCCTGGGAATGTGCAAATAGCAATATTGCTTGAATTATTCTTGTTTGTTCCTTCTTCTACTTGAAATATGTCCCAGCAATGATCCTTCAGATAGATGAATTGTTGCTGTCTGTTGACCTGCAGGAGATCCATATTTCCTAGGCGTATGGTTTTTACAGCAGTGATTTGCTGGTTCTTCGATTCCCGAAAGAGCTCTCCCTCTRTTTAATTTCTCAGCTTTTCTGTCTATTCACCTTTTTAACCATTTTCATGTTTATTTCTTACGCATATATACAATCCTGAACACCTTATCTCCTGCAAAAGAAAGAACATCTTGTATGGAAGTTACAGCCAGTGGGTTAAATGTAATCAGAAYCACTTTTCTCTGCAGTATGGTGATGCAGCCTAGTGGATCCATAGGTTTCARTGTATAATAATGATATATATAATACTCTGCTTAATCTAAATGACTGTTCAAAAATCTCCTTCCAAGGAAAGGTGCCTCCCTTTTGACTTTCTAAGGGCTGTCCTCTAGCTGCAGCTCTGTGTATAGGTTTGATGCAGAGATATTGGCTGAGCTGTCTGGCCTAYGTTACCTGAAAGATAAGACTAGATGGCCAAAAAGATTATTTTGGTCTTAAAATCTATTAACTAGCTGGCGACAGTGCACTGAGGGAAACAGTCCGATTTGCAATTTAAAATATTTTTCAAATTGAGCATCTCTGTGATCAGGAAACTTAATTTTAAAACAGACCAGGACCAAATGTTATCACTTTTGGATCAGAGCTATAACTTCAGATGTGTAGTATGATGAAAGCTAGTATCTACCCAGTTAAGATACAGTGTGCTATACTTCTGCCATGTGACCTAGCCRTTCTGTCCTGTAGAAAGGGTGCAAGGCTAAGAGGTTGCTGCATCTGCATAGAAGCTTTCCTGCACTCGAAYACCAAGTGCAGCTGCCCTTAGCAGCCACGCTTTTAGGTGGCACTGAACGAGGTCCCGCATTCCTGCGCGTTACTCTGAGAGTTACACTGTCACAAAACTGCTGGAAGCGGGAGCAGAGTTGTGTTCTTAGGGCGGTATTCATCTGCCTGACCTTAGCTGCCTACATCTGAACTGATCACCCTAGGCTCCCTTTTTTAGGCAGTGTAGAGAAATAGTACTACCAGGGCATGATGCATCTGACCAACTTAGATGTCTGTATTAGGGTGAAATGAATCATGTCACGAAAGTACCTACTTCTTCACATTTACTACAAAGGGAGTCTGGGTGGTAGCTCTGATGTAGAGTTGGGTTGGAGGAATCTTGCAGCTAGTTTCCGTTTCAAGCAAGATGATCAGATAAGGTGTTCAGAGAGCACCTCTACCAGGAATGTCAAGCATAGATTTTCATGGGCTGGTCATTAATCTGGCATGTTAAGCAGTAGCACCAACTTAATGCTTCTTCTGCATTAAATCAGCATAACTGATAGCACACATGATGAGATGGCTGCAGCAGCCCAAGCAAATGTCCTGGTGAAAGAAGGCATGGCGCCTGTGGCGCGTACTACTGACCTAGGGCGGCAGCTTTATTGCAGTGCAATAAATCCTCGCGGATTTGATGTGCAGGTTCTTTTCCAGCTGCATTCAGCGTTCTTCCCTTTTTCTCATTACAGCTCCTGCCTTGCCCAGCACTGTTCGCCAGCGCCTAGTGGACCCACAGCATGCCCACGGATCTCAGAGGTTGGTAGAGAGTTACGCGCAAGGCCAGAATGAATCGGGCCAGCCTGCCCATTTCCGGGCAGGCAGAGTCTCTCTCCGTCGAATGCACAGCCTCACTTCTGGACAGTCTTTCAGTTCCGACCTTCACGGAACCAGCCCACCATCTGCTACCACTACCACCTCTTCCACTTCTTGCTCCTCATCCACCACCACTGCATCTGCTCCTGCTTGCCATATCCACCCTATCTATTACCATCACACCACCTCCTCTTATTTCCTTCAGATGGACTCCACCCCTGATCTGCCCCCTCCTGATGTCACCTCTGGAATTCGCTGTCGCACTGAGAGCTTTGGGTATATTGCTGTTTCTTTTCTAGCTCCCTCTTGCCTGCTGTGTCTCAGAACTGATGCTTGCTCGGGTGTTCTTTCTCTTAGATTCCTTGTGCCCTTTCCTTTTGGGCCTTTATTTCATTATTTATCCACCTTTTATTTCTTTAACCTCTCTCTGATGCAAGTGGACCCTCTAAGGAATACTCCATGGTCCATTTCCATATCTACAAACTCAGTGGATGAATAAACCAAGGAGGTGCTGAGGTTTAGCTGTGGCTAAACAAATGAGAATTCCTGGGCACTCTATCTCTAAATAAGTCAGTCTTTTACTTGGGTGATGCACCTGTAAGAACAAAGGTAACACAACTAATCAAACACTGACCTTATTTGAAGCCTTGCCTTATTTGGGGTCTTCACAAGCAAATTGCAAAGGAAATACAATGGGCAGGTATTACAAGCTAGTAGTTAGTGCTGCTGGACGAGTGAGTGTTCACAGGGATGTTCTGCAATGCTGTGCTGTTTTTAAGGGGTGGCAAAAAAGCAGCATTTAGGAGCTTTGTGTTTCAGAGTGACTCTTCTCTCTTTTGGTAGGGGATGAGGTGTATTTGTGTTTTGGCTAAGGAATGGCTGAATAATGGGAATGGAATGTAGAACTTCTTATTTCTGGGTCACTGGCTTTAATTTGGTTCCTTCCAGTAGTAACAGGCACAGAGCGATGGCTCTTTGGAGACCTACATAAGAGTAAGGTCCAAGGAACTAGTTAGTATCTGCATCTCTTCTCTTCTGGTTCACCACACTGTTGGCATTAGAGAAGTGAAGGTTTGGGTAGGCAACAGAAACAGTAATCCTGTCTCATGCAATTAGGATGCTGTTAGGGGAGTTTTGGCAACCACTGTGTGTTCAGAAATGTTCTGTAGCCTAAGCAGGGGGTGATGTTTCCTGGGCTGCCCCAGGTGGCTTTCTTCAGAATGAAATCCACCTGCAGCAGTCACTGAAGAGGTCTCCCGCATAACTTATCTAATGGATGGACTCATCTAATGGATGGATGGACTTACAAACACTGTTTGAACCTGTATCTACTAAGATACTTGATGTAAAATCTGCAAGTAGGGTACGATTTTTGTGCGGTCTCTAGTGCAGAAGGCATTGCAGACACTCGCTGCAGGGTCGTTGGTGTTGAAGCACGCAGCAGTGGAAGGACTGTGGCTGGCAGACTAGGAGTCTTGCATTCTCTCCCTGCCTGAGACTTGCTCTGTGACCTTGGCCAAGTCATTTCATCCTCTGGCTCTTTGTTTTCTCCTTTTGTAAAATAAAAATAGTCCTTATCCTCAACATTAGGGAACAATCTTATGGGGAAAGACTGGAGATCATTCAGTGAGGAATGAGATAGGTGCAGTGTCCTTTCATATTTATTTACCGAGGCAGAAAAACATACCAAATCACTACATGTTCATTTGTGCCAGCGTGTTGTACCATTATTCCTTCTACTCGTAGGTGCTTCTCCTTATAGTTGTAGGTACTCCCCTGACATCCTCTGCTTGATGTCTTTTCCACAGTCTGCTTCATATATCTAATCCGCTTGCTAACTTCTGTGTCTCAAAGCAGGTCTGCCTGAGAGGGGGGTGCTTGATGGACCAGGGCAACCTCTGAGCCACAGGCTGCAAATAACAGCATGTGTAAAACCATGACTAGTCATAAACACATTATGTGTTCTGGAATATTTTGGGGGGGAAAAATTTACTGCATATGGTTCATAATGGGCGATTAAAGAGCAACATCTCGGTTAATTTAATAATGTTTGGCTTAGGATGGTAAGAAGCAGTGTAATTAAAATTCAGATTAATTACCGCTGCTTTAAATTCAGTTGAGTCTATCCCAATTTGGTAGATAAAGGCTGGGAATGCTTCTTGTGACAGCACACAGCCCATGTTTACAATCAGCCTCTGGGCTCTGAAAAAAAGGAGAGCTTGTCCTGGGAGCCGGGAGGCTGATGTACTGTTGCAAAAGTGGCCGTATAAACATCATTTTTTTTCAGCTGAGCCCTCCGTTCTTTTGATCAGTGCTATGCTTAATTGCTGACCAGTTTAAAGTCCTAAGCCTGCAGGCTATACTGACAGTGGCAGAAGGGAATGAGGTGTGATTTTTGGATCCCAATTAGAAAAGGTAATGATGTTGAGAGGTCATTAGGAGAGAATAACTCGTATCTTCTCCTCATGCTCCACTGGCATTTAATAGCTCGTCAGAATCTAATTCTTTGCTATTCAGTGAAAGGTGGGCTTGCTTTCTTTCTGTTCCCATAGAAAAAACCACCTGTTAATGCAGGATAATTAATTTAGTAATACAGATAATTATGCCCATTAAGAATTTGTCCTGCAAGATTTGCTTCATCTATGCATTAGCAGGTGGCTCCAAAATCCATGCTCTTTTATTCTCTATTCATCTCAGAAAATAGAAATGAAGAATTGAGTGCCCAACTGTGTTCTGCTTTTGTGGGTTTTTAAATTTTTGTCAAACTGCATCTTTGGCAGATTCTGCCTAGATGCACATCTTTAAAAGTACTGCCAAAAGGGCAAGCCAGAGCAGAAGCCAGTATATTGCTCTTTCATTCTCTTTTGTATAGCAAATCTTGGAGCCCTTTATGTGTAGCCCTTGAGCTCCACAGCCTCCCAGAGAGGCAAGCAAAACAGATGGGAGATCTGAGGCTGAGAAAGGCCTTCCAGGGAGTCACTGCCAAGGACGAAATCAGAACCCAAGAAAATCCTGGCTCCTGGCTCCCTTGGTAGGAAGAGAGCTCTGCCTTGAATATTTTGGACGGATGGATCAGTTTAGCCTCTCTTGCATCTAGCAGATGTAAATGTTGACGAGACGTGACCAGAGAAATTATCTCAAGCAGCCTGTTCCCCCAGAGAGAGGGCTTGAGACTCGCTCCCCTCGGAGATCGCTTCTCTTCGTGTCCTGCGTGCACCTATGCAAAGCTGCGTACGGTGCCAAGTCGGTTTGACGTTCACTTGATAGGAACCTTCTCTAAAGACGGGGCCAGCGCAGGGCCTGTGAATTACTTTCATAAACTCCTCACTGTTTGCTTCTCTTTTGCAATTGGCTTCAGAGGATCCGGTGCAAATAAGGTCAGAGCTGTTGTGATTTTGAAGGCTGGTGTGTGTTTTAATGTTATTGAAGGGGGCTGGATGTCCCTGGGTGGGGAGAGGGTTGGAGGGCACAGTATGCACAGAGGTTTCTGCTTTCCAGTGCCTGCTTTGAGTGGTGCCGGTGGATAAATGTGATGGAGAGGGGAGCGTAAGACCGAATTGCCACKCTGGTAGCCCTTTTCCTATGGAGAAGGGAGGTGGCAGTCAAAGCAAAGGGAGGATGTCAGTAATCCAGTAAAAAGAGTAGCCCATAACTCCTATAGAACGGAAAGGAAGAAATTAATGTTGGAGCTGCACCGTAAAGGCTGTTTCTAAGCCTCTGACTGTGCAGGGCTGAGGACAGCAGACTTATTAAGCTATACAGCAAATTTGGTTCTGCCCTAGGGGAGGCTTTTGCTGCAGTGGTGCCATATTCTAGGTAGGTGTAGCCTGGGGGATATGGGCCCTCTCGGTAAAAGGCAGGGAACAGCAGCGGCAGCAAGGTCTAATGAGGTAGATAGACCAAGCCGTGGTGTAGTATGGTTATGTCAAACGCCCTTGAACCACTCCTAAGCCTTCTTAGAGCCTATTTCCTGTTATTTTGCAGACAGCAGAAGCCCACTAGAAGAGGTCTATCAATGGGCTGCAGAGTTGAGGAGAAATAACTGTTTATTCTATATTGTTCTTCTGTCCTATCCCCTCTTTTTCCACTGCTGCCACTCTTTCTTTACTCCATGTTTTGCCCTCTGCTTCTTTTGTTTTATGCAATCTGCATTCCCATTCTCTCACCTTCTCTCATTCTCCATGGTCAGCTTGGATTCTTGGAATGGCAATGTGGGAAGTGTAGGTGAAGGCAGATGAAACAACAGCAGTGAACGAATCGTGCCTTCAAGTAGCTTAACACTGTCAGCCTAACTATATATGTATATGTATATATATATATATATATATATATATATAAAGAAAACAGTGAACACTGCAACGGTGTGTGGCCAAGGTTTTTAGAAATATGCTGTCTGAGATTAGGTTTCTTGGTCTCTATTTTCATCTTCAGATTGGTGGTGCAAGTTTTTCGAGAGGAATGAGCATTCGGTAGTTGCTGCTGTATCACAGAAATGCTTTCTTTGAAGGCAGCTTCCTGCGATACCATCGAGGCTGTCTATCCCCTGTGCCAACATGAGGGTGAACCAACTCAGCGGCCTGCTTTCGAAACRGGCTGAGCAACCAGCGCTTCCTGTCGAAAATGTGCACTACCGATTTAGGGGTTTAAGCCTCATGAAGATTAGCAGGATAGGTGCTAGCCCTTTTTGCCTGAGCCTCACTTGAGATTATGGGCAATATTCTTTCCACCCCTCTTGTCCCTGCCCTGGGCTTAGGTGTGTCCCACTGCCACCTCCTCGCTCTTTCTGGCAAAGGCAGCACACATTTAGTAGATTCTGTTCCCATGGACGCCACACCTCCCCTGTAGTGTGCTTACCCGTGGGAACTGCTGGTAATCACTTCAGACTGTAGGAAGTTCCCAACAAAAATTTCCAGCTGCTGGTGTTCAGTTAACCTGAAAATCAACCTATGCGTTTGAGTGCCACAGCAAGGGCTCAAGAGGTTACCTTTAAGGAYCTTTCTGAACGTCCTGGTCTGTTGGCTTTAAGTGGTAGATTAATCATCCAGCTACCAGTTTGGTTCTCCGCTGCTGCTCCGTGGAGGTGTGAACACTTTCCCGTGCACCAAGACTTCACACATGTCTTAGCTGTTGTGCACTGAACTGCTGCTATGCAGAGGAGTGTGGGATCTACTGCTGCTCTGGGTCTTCCCACTGCTCATGACTGACACGCCAGTTGGCATGCTGGTGTCAGTAGTTACAACATACTGCTTCTACTTTTTAGGAATATATTTCTGATTTACAACTTGATAAATTACTAGTAAAATGAATTAGCTTAGCATTCAGATATTGGAAAAATGTTTTATCGTAATCTCTTTCCTCTCATCAGTTCCTTTAGTCTTCCTTTGGACAATAAGCCTGAATGCCCAGAAAGAAAAAAAAAAAAGTATTCCGACAAGGTCTCCTCTTTGTAAACAGCCATCCCATCGCTTGCCTTTATCGTTTCTGCGTCACACAGGAAGCACATCCTCCTTGGGTCCTTCTCGTGAGGAGTCCATCTAGGGAGATCTACTACAGTTCTCCCTATGGAAGTCAGTGAAGTCCCACAGGCCCAGAAGACTCTAGAGATACTTCTGGAAAGGTGCCTTCTTGGAGAAGGGATAGGCAAAGTAAGGAAAAATAATGAGGCGAAAAGGATGCATTACTCTCAGATTCCCTATGAAGATGATAAAAACATTGATCTTTATGCTGGAACCAGGTTGTTCCTAARCCCCAGTATAGGCAGACGTACACAGTGGACAGAACTGGGCATGGTRTTTTCCATGGAGGGGTAGCATTTTTTAGGATACCTGATCCTATGCTCAAAGGCATCTGCCTYCTGCCACCTCCGAGTGGTGGCAGCGATGCGTAGCTGGCCTAGGACCTCTGCTGAATACACGGCGGTGGTATCTGGCCTTCTGGTCTGAGCCAGGACATCCCAATGAAGACAGTAGTGACAAATATATCTGTAATTAGGTGGGGACCCTACACAAATTGCCTAATAACTCCTTGATACCAAGAGATCTTTTGTTGCTGTGCGAATGGTCCCAAGAAAGAGATGAGGGGTTGCATTGTGTGTCCCRGGGGTCTGCTTCATACTGGTCTTCAGCATCAGCCAGAGAGACAGTGTTTTGCTGCTGTCTCTTCCTCACTGGTATGATGCATGGTACCAGCTGTCTGAAGATCAAATTTCCAGCATGTGCAGTCAGAGGAAGAAAATCCTGCTGTACCAGAGGATGTTTCTCCATCTGCTGTCGTCATTTTCTCCACATGCTGCAATAACCGCAGAATTGCTTTTGGCTCCTCTTGACTTAAAAACTGTAGGAACTTGTGAAAGAATGGCCAAAGCTCCCTGGAGTCCCTTGCAAATTAATAGGCTTTTTGTGAATGTTAACAGTGAGCAAACTTGCCCTCTTCCTAAATAAGGCATTTTTGAAGTCACCTAAGATAATAAATCTAATTTTTGCTATTACTTCACTTTTGCTTTAAAGGATTATTTTTTCATTCAACCTTGCTTCATGACTCTGACAGCCAGTGGAAGAATTGGGTTGGTTTTTACAGGAAAAATGTATTCTTCAATGTAGTTGCAACTTTGAACTTCATATGAGTAGGTGTTACTATTTAAACATGCTTTTGTTAGCCATGAGACACTGCACTAATGCGATGCACGGAAACTTGCTCAGGTGAACTTTATGCCGAGCGCTTTGCTCTTTCAGAACAGCGTTTACAAAAGCTGCTCTGACAGCGATGGCTTGCCGTCCTCCCGTGAGGTCTCATTCTCCTGCGAAAGATTATCAAAAGGCCCTTCCTTCAAACGCTTTCGCCAATTGCTGAATTCAATCCTAGACCTGTTTCTAAACAAGAGCTTGGGAAAGAAAAGAGCGAATCTGTAACTGAGGAAAAGCGATAGTCTTTTCATTCATGCCAGACAGCGCTTCACCCTGAGAAGATCAGCCGAAATCCGGTCCTGAGCTGGCAGCGCAGGCCTGTCTTGACTTCTAGGGCACGGGGCGTTTCGCGGAGGTGGCACGTCGTGGAAGAGCTCCTCTCCGACGGCCGCAGAGGTGGCTCAGATCAGTACGTTTTTCCAGGCAAACACTTTGCCCTGCTGGCTTCGCCGGCTGCAGAGCCTCGTGTGCTGGTAGGATGGTGGTTGAACAAAGAGGTTTGAGCAGGACTTTCCCCCACCCAGTTCGGCTCCAGTGGAAACAGTGACAAATACGTCGGTAACTGGGCAGGGGAACCCGTGTGCAGTAACGAGCAGTTCAGAACATGCTGCTGCTCTTGAGGAGAATTGCTGCTTTGCATCAGTATGCTGGAACTAAAAGCAGTCATTAAGCACCTGCTGGCAGTTCCTCTCGCTTGCTCAGACTCAGTCTAGGGATTGCACCAAACGGTGCGACCAAAGTCTGCATC
Organism: Apteryx rowi; assembly: GCF_003343035.1. Taxonomy (NCBI): domain Eukaryota; kingdom Metazoa; phylum Chordata; class Aves; order Apterygiformes; family Apterygidae; genus Apteryx; species Apteryx rowi. Next base: position 173,754 of record NW_020451263.1, read on the forward strand.
AGGCTTGTGAAAAGGGGGAAGAGGGCACTTTCCAGCTATTTGTTGAGGAAATGAGCCTCTTAAAGCATGTGTTCACCGCCCACTCACCCGTTTCTCAACAGAAGCACAGAGCATGTTTGTGATGGTTTCTGTAACCACTTCTTGAGATGTCGCAAAGAGCCCTGACAGTATGCAGGAATCCCCTATTTGTGGGTGTGTTAAGCACCAACGTGAGCAAGAAATGTTCAGGAAAAACAAGAAATTCCTACGCTTCTTAAACGGAAAGGATCTTTATTCTGCGTTTAATAATATCAGCTGTGTCAGTCTGCTTTTCCTGAAATCCGTGAGCCTCTCACTGAGCTGTGGGATGCTGTCGGTGTCCAAACCTACTTTCCCCCTGTCGATAGATGGTTCTGAAATGTCTCGTGTTCAACCCCATCAAGATTCATTGAACATTTTGCGGCTGTTAACAAAACTGACTCCATCAGGGGGTCTCAGTTACCCTGATGAAACCTCTGCCCGAGCTATTAGCTGTGCATTCGTGCTTTAACCCACTGCATGAAAGTGACCTTCCGTATAGCTACAATATCTGCTGGTAGCATTTGGGAACCAGGAGCTCTTATGTCTCCATACGGTGYATTTCATCGCAGTTGTCTCCCTTGGACCGTGTCCAGGATGTTCGCTCAGAATAGCTGGGGATTTCACACTATCCAAATTGTTCAATTCYTCTTCTCCCCAACCTGCTGCTAACCTTGAGGATGCAGCTCTCTGCTCCTTAGATGTCAGATTGGCTCCGTTCTGTACATGTAAAAGGCGAAGACCTTTCCAGTAGTGCCTGGGGTATTTTGTTCTCTCTCAGTGGATTTTGGGCGGTATCCTAATCATCTGTGATATTTGTAATATTCCTTCTTTCCATACGTTCCTTGGAGCTGTTAAACAAGAGCCCAGGTTTCCTTAGTGGAGTTTGTTCAAAAACATCCTCGTTACCATTAGGCAGGGCAGTGATATGAGGATAATCTTTTCCTGCCTTTTACAAGCATTTTGCGGCAGTGCGGTTGTATCGGATGCCTTTTCACAATGTAGTTCTGCAATCACTTTTCCGTACGACTCTGAGCATCTAGCTAATGCTGCCTGGAAGTCTCCTTCTTTGCCAGGTCGTTAATGAGGACATCTTGTCTCTCTGTGCTTTGCACAACCTCACTCTTTTTTTTTCCCCCCCCTGCTCTGAATTCCTATGCTGCTTTATATTGGTAGAGTGAAAAAGGAGCTAAGGGTTGTTCCCGTACTGTGCTGTACGGCTTTGGTACTGAGCGCAAGCATGGCTAAGCTGCATGTTTGGACCAAGGAGCTGCAGTTACCAAAGTCTGAGAACTTGGCTGCGTGGAGGGTGTCTGCGCCTGGAGCAGAAAGCTCTGGGGCAGCACGGCCCAGGGAGCTCCGGCTCTGAGCTGGCGAGCACCTTCCCATCTCTCTTTTCACGCCTTTTCGCTTTCCCTCTTCTTTCCTCTTTTTCTGCCCATAYGCATCCTTCCATTCTGTATTTCTTGCCTCCGGCCTCTGCAAACGTTACGAACGAGAGGCAGGGGACTGTATCCCTTTGCAGCCCTTTCTCCTGTTCACGCGTTAGCCACAAGCGACTGCAATGCAGCGCGCAAGTTTTGAGGCCAGCCTTAAAGTAGTTAGTCGTGATCGTAGTCTAGCTACGGTAGCGTAAAGAATAGCGTAGCTATAGTCTACTCCTGTTTTACAACAGGTTTGTCCATGCTTTGGCGAATGCTGCGCACACCTTCCCTCTGAAGGGTGGCTGCACCTGAGCCAAGCCTAAGACGCTGTGCTTCGAGCGCTTACCCTCCCTGCGTGGGCCTAACCTCAGGGCTGTTAAGAAATCCCAGCCGTAGATAGCCCTGTAATAACTGAACGAAAGCGTTTGCCCCTCCGCCCGGCTTGAGAAGCTGGATGTTCTTCCTCTGGCTGCGCAGGCCCGTTAAGAGGTTTCCGCAGGGACTGCGGCGATGCCAAGCCTGGGGGATGCAGCAGTGTCGTACCCACACGGCTGCGGCTGGAAGGAATAAATCACGGCTTTGCATTTCTCCCTACCGCCTACCTCCACTCTCCGTTTCGAAAAGGGTCTGGGAGATACCCGGGCTAGGGAATCAATGCTCAAATACCTTTTAAAATCACAAATAGGCAACAGCCTGGCGGGCACAAACCGCTGTGCAGCAGAGGGTAGTCTGCAATCAGCTACCACAGTCAGCTGTGTGTCAGGAGCGTTCGTTCAAGGCATGGCTTTGCGTGGGAAAGCCTAACCTCTAATTCTCGAGTCCCGGATTAGAGGTTTGCATCAGCTGACCCAGGAAAAGGGGGGGGGGGGGAAACGGTCTAACGCTGTCTGTCCTAGGACTGTGGTCAGTCTGCAGACTCATGCCTCAAAGGGGCTAAAAGGGGGAACGTGCACACACAGATGCAAGCTGAAAACGTTCGGAGGAACCCTCTGGTGGAATTATACCTAATCCTACTGCTGAAGGGGCATCGGCTTTTGCGGTTCTCCTGGGGGACGGGACAAGCTCTGTAACGCTGCCGAGTTACGTGACCCTGCTCTCACTGCTTTTTGGAAACCACGGGAAAGAAGTGGGGCTCGCAGGGTCATTTTTGAGCAAGGGGGAGGGAGCCGCCTGCCGGTGCAGCGTCGCCGGCAGGGCTGGGTCTCCGCGCAGAGTCCCGGTGCCGCGGGCCAGGCCTGCTCATCGTTGGTGTGCGTGCCTAAAGATCTGGGACGATACCAACTTCTGCTGATGCCTTTGAACCCGCGAACTCAGGGGCTGAGCGCTTGCTGCTGCCTCGTGGATCAGGGCCTCGATCCCTCTGGTTCTGCCTCCGTATGTAGCGCTTCCTTCCAGCTCCCCGAAGGTACCTGATGGAGCAGCGTTTTTGCTCATCCCAGGCCCGAGTCCAAGCACCAGCGCTAAGCTTGCAGCCCGTGCTTGCTGGGGGAAGGGGCTGTGCTTTCGGGGAGATGCAGAGAGCAGCTCTGTCTGTCTTGTCTGCAGAATGGGTCGGCTTTGCCCCGTGTGTCAGGTAGCCTGCACTGAGCTGGATGAGCCCCCCCCGTTCTCCTGGGCTTCCCACCGCAACCGGCCAAGCGGCGCTTGGCCGCAGGAGCAGAACCGCAAGGAGAGGCCGGCAGGAGCAGGGCAGGGGGACCTGAACTGTTCCTCCCTGCGTAGAGGTTTGCCGTAAGCAGCTCTCCCTGCAGACCGGGGTTGCCCCGAGGGGGTTCCCCTCCGTGAGCCTGCTGGCCACGCTCAGCTGCTGCATCCGTGTGTGTGTGGTGTGTGTGTGTGTGTGTGTGTGTGCAGGCTCGTGGGTCCGTGTACGGGCGCGCGCCCCGGGGCGCCCCGAGGCTCGCCGCTCTAACCCTCTCCTCTCCTCCCTCCGCCCTTTCCCACCGCAGAGACTTAACTCGCTGCGACTCCGATTCCTCCATCCCGCACATGAGCGACCACCAGCGTATCCCCAGCTCCGCTCCCAAGCTGCTGGCTGCCAGGCCCAACCTGCTGACCAGGTCCATCGAGGAGGCTGCCTCCGGCCACCCTGCCATCTGCGCGGCAACCTCCAACGGCGGCAGCAGGCACGCGGAAGCCTCCTCGCTGGGGGCTTTGCCGGAGCGGCTGTCCGAGAGCCCCATGGTGATGAAGAAGATGATGATGGTGAACCACGGCATGGAGAAGTCCTCCAGCCTCGGGGAGATCAGCCACCCGACAGCCGGCAAGCACAGCCACTCGGATTCCTCCCGCTCGCACAGCCCCAGCTCTACCGACCCCGACACCCCCTCCCCCATCTCTGACTCCCGGCCCAACAACGTCAAGAACACGCGCATCCCGCAGCTGGCTGCCAAGAAGAACCCGGGGGACGAGGACAGCAGCTTGACAGCTGATGAGGTTGACCTCGGCCAGAGCAAGAAAAAGTTCCCCCTAAAGATCTTCAAGAAGCCCAAGAAATAGAAAGAGGAGGGAGGAAGAGGAAACCCAACCGTGAACCCAACCCCCTGGGAACGGGGAGGGGCGGCTTAGAGCGAAGGGGAAGCGCTGCACCCGCTCTTCCCAGACCCTGCGGGCTCGGGTGCTTGCAAACACCCGCTTCCCCCCCCCAGGAACCCTCCATCTCTGAGTCACGTCACGCAACACCTGCGGCGGGAGGAGCTATTTAAACTTATTTATTTCCTGATTTCTGAGAAAAAGAAAAAAAAACAACCGCTCCCCCCACCACCCCGAAGAAAACAGCCACCCTTTCCCCCCCCTTCCTATTTCGGTAGCCCCTAGCTTTGCTGTGCATGGCTTCCAGTTACTCCTGCCTCTGCTCGGCCACACGGCATTTGGGTTTGGTTTCAACGCGGTTTTATTTTTTAATTTTATTTTTTTCAAACTTTTTTGGTTCTTCTGCCTCTTCCGCCTTTTGCACATGCCGCGGGGGAAGAAGCCGGGGTGGCGGCGACCTTGCTGGGACGCGCACCGCTTGCGCCCTTCGCCCGCTGCCCAGGAGCGGGGAGGGGAGCAGGGCGAGCTGCTCCGGAGCGGCAGCCTCAGGAGGAGGGAGCACGTTCCTCGCTCTGCTCTTGGGGGGGAAGGGGGTGATTTCGACGCGAGCGTTTGGGCGAGTCGCCTTATCGGTGTCGCAGGCTTGTTTTTACAAATCACTTTTCTGCGCCGTGGCCCCGGAGCTGCGACGGTTGGGAGGCAGAAGCAGCCCGTTTGCGCGCTCTTGGTGAGCGAGAGCGAGTAAAACACCCTCTCGAGGCAGGGCTCTGCCCTTGCTGGTACTTGCGCGTCCGGCCGGGAATACGCTGTCCCGTTTTTCCCCGCAGCCTGCGGGGTTTGCTAGGGCAAGGCCTCCGCGGACGGTATCGCCCGGCTGCTCTGCCCTGCTGGGCACGGCTCTGCCAAAGGTGGTTGTTTGGCCGGGAGCACGAATAGCACAAAACATAACTGTATAAAATGGGGGGGGGGGGGGTTAAGCGCCGGGGGCAGATGTCCCGACGCTGAGGACCTGGCTCCCGACGGCCGCTGTGTTTTTATTGCCCCCCGGGAACCTCCACGGAGCGGCCCGGGTGCGAGCGGGGTCGGAGCTGGACCTAGACGTTCCCCAGGGGTTGAGCGAGGCGCCGAGGAAGAGGAGAGCGTTCCCGCGCGCGGGGGCCTTGGAGCTCTGCCCGTGCAGCCTCTCCATGTCCCCAAGGTTCCCCCGTCCGGCAGCCCGGAGCGGAGGAGAGGGATATGGCCAAGTTGAGGGAGTGTTTCCTTGGCCAGGAACGGGCAGGTTCTGCGTAGGTGGAAGGAGCCTGAAAAACGTCCTGCATCTGCTAGCCCGGAGCCCAGGCTCGCGGTCATCTCCTGCCGCGGACCTCTCCCGAGGGCCTGAGCTGCTGCCGGGGCTCAGCTGGTCTCCCTCGCCCCGTCGGAGAGGCAGCGGGGTCTCATCCCGCTGCTCGGAGCCGTCCCTCTCCCAAGCGCTTCCCGCGCTGCAGTCGTGGCCGCTAAGCTGGAGTCCCCTGCTCACGGCGGCGACCGTCCGTGGGCCAAGCCRGCCTCCATCCCGGGGTCGAGCCAAGCTCCGTGCCGGGGTCCCGAGGCTGCTGCCTGGCGCCTGCCCCCGCGCTCCTTGCACGCGGCCGGCCAGAGCTCTCCCGCCGGGCCCGGCATCCCTGCTCCCGCCGCCCCGTCCGTGCCCAGCCTGCCCCGCCGCGGGCTGTGCTCCGTGCCTGCCGTAGGCCGGGATTTGGCGCTTTTCTGCCCGTTCTTGGAGGTAGGTCGGTACCCAGAGGCCCACCCGGGGGTTTACCTGCTGGCTGCGGGGGGGGGGGGAACCCCACATCGATGGGGGGACGGGGTGCGAAAAGCCCTTCCGCGAGGGCCTCGCTTGGTGCCGGAGTCGCGTGCGCGCGCCCACGTTGGCAACGCGGGAAGGGCTCCCCCGGATTTGGGTCTGGAGGCGGTAGTTAGTTACGCTTGCTTTAAGTGAAAATTCCTCTAAATGACTTAAGTGCCTGCGTTTCCCCGGGGCTGCCGCGAGCCCGTGCGCGGGGACGGGGACGGGGACGGGGACAGGGTGGCTGCTGCTGCTGCTGCTGCTGCTGCTGCTGCTGCTGCTGGGGGCCGGCGCCGGGCTGCCCCCCGCTCCGCTCCGCGCCGCTTCGCAGGGCCAGAGCGCGCTTTAACCCAGCCCGGGCACCCGGCGAGGCGGCGGGATGGGGCTGCGGGGCGGCCGGCTGCGCGGCTCGCGGTGGCGGAAACCTGCCGAGGCTTTTCCGGAGAAGGGGTTGGAGTTCCCTGGAACGGCAACTGTCGACGCATCTGCCAACTCTTGATTTTTTTTTTTTCTTTTTTTTTGGGGGGGGGGGGTCATTTCATAAAACTTTGAAATCCAATAAAGCATGTAGTCTATTTTAAAGAGCAGGTGTCCGCTGCTCTCTTCTTCCAGCCTCTCCCGGTGCGCGTTGGAGGCCTGCGGAGCGGGGCGTCCTCGGCCGAGCGGGCGCCGCTGGGGGCCAAAGGCTCCCCGGGATCATGTCCCCCCCCCACCCGGCCAGTGCGGCCCCGAGGGAGCCCCAGGACCCGGCTCCAGCCCGCTGCCCTCCGGCGCGGGGAAGGGCAGCAGGAGCCTGGGATTAGGCGCAACTGCTCAAGCCCAAAAATAACCCCGCGCTGCCCGAGTCGGCACAGCGGGCGCTGGACGGGGCCGGTGAAGCTGCCAGCGCTGCCGCCCGCCWGCCCCTGCCGCTGCCCCTTCCTCAGCCCTGCTCGTGCATCCAAAGCCGGGGGGACGCGTTATCCCCCCCCCTCCGTCCCCGTGCCCCGAGGCGGCACAAGAGCCCCCAGGGGGTGGCCGGCATCGGCGCGGCAACACCGAGGGCCGTTTCCACTGCCGCCGTCCTGGGGGCTCGGGGAGCCCGGCCGCCGCTGGAGGCGACCGCGGCCGGCGGGGACGTCGGCGTCCCGCTCCGCGGGGAATGTGCTGGGCCGGGGCCAGCGGCCGCCTCCAGCCTCGCGCCGGCGGGACGTGACAACCGCCGGGAGGCAGGCGAAGGGCTGGAGCTCTGCCCGGGCAGCCCGGCCGGCCCCGCTCGCGGCCCCGGCCAGAGAGCCCATTAGAAACCTCTTTTTGAAGCCTGTAAAACATTTCCAGGAAGGAGAATTAAAATACACGCTGCGCTCAGCGCTCAGCATCCTCTGGATCAGCGCGAGGAGCGAGGTGCGCTGGCACCCGGGCCCCGGGCAGCGTCCCTGACGCCGGTGGCTCCTGTCCCCGCGAGCGGCTCCGGGCGAGGACCCGCGATGCCCCGCGACCGGCATCAGGACTCGTAGCTGCTGGCGAAGTCGGTGCCGGTGAGGGTGATGGTGAACGGCACGTCGATGACGTTCTCGGCCGCGTCCCGGGCGGTGGCCGTCCGCCAGGAGCGCAGGGGCTGGGTGGTTTTCCGCAGGCGCTGCGGGAYRGGYGCYGCRCTGAGYGCCGARCGCAGGCAGGGCGCAGGCAGGGCATCGCTGCCGGCTCCCGGCCTTCCCAGGGGAAAGTCTCCCYGTCTCCATCCCCATCCCCGGGGATGCCCCGCTCTGCTCCTCCCCGCATCCCGGACGGGATCCCGGTCCCCGGCTCGCGCACTCACGTCGCTCAGCGTCCCCGACTCGCGGCACAGGGCGACGACGGCCCAGAGCGGGATCTGCAGGCAGGTGAGGACGCCCATGCAGACGCCCAGGCTCCTGCCCCAGGCCGGGTACTCGTAGGCGCCGTAGCGCAGGGGCGCGCTGGACACGTCCAGGAAGGTGTAGATGAGCGTGAACTGGAAGGGCAGAGCGGGCAGGAGCAGGGTGACGCCTCGGCGCCGCTGCCAAACCCTGGGGCCACCCTGCCCCACACTGGTCCCGTAGCGTGGCCCAGGCCGTGGCCAACGCCATCCCCGTGTCCGAGGGGGCCGTGCACCGCGGGGACCTCCAGAGCTGCCCCAAACCCCATCCGGCATCCACAGGGGGACCCACGAGGATGCCRGGGATGGGGCTGCCCTGCTCCAAATGCACCCAGACCCGGCAAGACCTGCCCCTCTTGGAGGCAAAGACAGGGCCGAGGCCGGAGAGGAGGGAGAATGGGATGGGATGCAACGRGATGCAATRGGATGGGATGGGACGGGATGCAACGGGGCGGAAGCTCTTCTCCCCTCGGCTTCGGGCGGGCGCGCGGCACTTACCAGCAGCAGGCAGGGCGTGAAGAAGACCCAGCACACCTTGAAGTAGCCCAACGCGTGGCTGCACCAAGGCGGGCGCCGGCAGATCATGTCCACGATGTCTTGGCAGAACTGGTTCACCCCTGCAGGTGCCCAAACGAGACGCAGTCGGCTGGTTCCCCCCCCAACCTTGCCCCAACACCACTCTGCGGGGCAGACCCCGTCCGGGGCGCCCACAACACCCCGAGCCGCACCGGCAGTTGGAGGACGCTGCACGGGCAGCGCCGGGTGCTGAACACCCCCCTCCTCCGCGGGCGGAGAGGGCGTCGGGCGGCTCCGTCCCGCCGCGCCGCTCACCGTAGCAGAAGGCGATGCCGAGGCACATGAAGAGGGTGATGATGATGAGCCCGAAGCCGGTGCTGTACGTGTCAATAAGCGTGAACCAAAAGACGCCTCCCTGCGGGGCGGACGGCGGGTGCRGGCGTCAGCGCCCGCGGCCGGGCGCAGCGGGGAGGCGCAGGGCATCCCGCGGCCAAGCTGGGCTCGGGGAGGAGGAGGGGGATGGAAAAGGTCCGTGCCGGTGCCCCGGCCCCCGGGGTGCAGCCGCACCTGGGTCACCAGCAGCAGCCCCAGCAGGTAGAAGGCGCCGCAGAGCGCTCCCAGGAGCGCCGGCCTCCGCTTCCCGAYGCGCAGGGCCGGGAGCTCGTCCAGGATCGCCGTGAGGATGCCCTCGATGTTCCCGAACTGAGGGACGGGGACGTCAGTGCGGGGCTGTCAGCGGGACGCGGCTGCATCCCTGCCCCACGTGGGCCCTGCAAGGGACCCACGCATCCCCCCGTCCCCATCCCCGTCCTCGTCCTCGCGCTCCCGGCTCCCGTGTGCCCGGGATGGGGTGTACCTGGCACCCCAAGGCCAGGCACGGCGGGACGCGGGGGGACAATCACCAGGGTGTCGATTCCCAGCGTGAAGAGCATCAGGAAGAAGAGGATGGACCAGAACGCGGAGCCGGGCAGCAGCGCCAGGGCTTCGGGGTAAGCCACGAACGCCAGCCCCGGGCCTGCGGGCCGGGAGAAAAGGGACGGTGTAAAAGGAGGCAGCAGTGGCAGCGCCGCAGCGGTGAGACGGGACCGAGCCAGCGACCAGGTTGGATGCAATCCCCTGGGACGTCCCCTGGGCACRGCAYGGCACGGCRCAGCGGGARCCCTCACCTGAGTCCGCAACGTTGCCCACGGGGACTCGCTTCGTCCGGGCCATGTGCCCCAGCACGGAGAAGATGGCGAAGCCGGCGAAGAAGCTGGTGCAGCAGTTCCCGACGGCGATGACCAAGGTGTCCCTGCCGGGGAGGGCGTCACGGCCGGCCGCCCCCCCTTGCCACCCCGCTGCCCCCCGGCCACAGGCCCCCCCCCCCGCTCACCGGATGACGTTGTTGTCGAACTTGTTGTAGGAGGCCATGGAGAGCAGCCCCCCGAAGCCGATGCCCAGGGAGTAGAAGATCTGCGAGGCCGCGTCGCTCCACACCTGCCGGCGACGAGGGCGCGGGGAGGCTGCGGCACCCGCGGCGCCGGTCCCAACCCGATCCCGACTCCGGCCGGATGCTCCGGCGTGACACCCGGCCCTGGTGGCGCGGCGTTACCTGCGCGCTCTGCAGCTTGCTCCAGTCCGAGGAGAGGTAGAAGCGGACGCCGTCGATGGAGCCCTCCAGCGTGGCTCCCCGGATGAGGAGGATGAGGAGCACCAGGTAGGGGAAGGTGGCCGTGAAGTAGACCACCTGCGCGGAGGGCGGCACACGGCTCGGCCCCGCTCTGCCAACCCCCCCCGCGGCATCCCCGGCCCGGCGCCCCGCGGCGTCCCCCCCGCTCACCTTGCCCGAGCTGCGGATGCCCTTCAGCATGCAGAGGAAAACCACGATCCAGGCGGCCAGCAGGCACAGGGCGAGGGGCCACTGCGCCGGGCCGGGGTCCCCGAGGCCGGAGCTGCGCGTCACCCCCAGCACCTGCTCGCTGGAGCGCGCCGACGCCGGTTAGCGGGACGGGGCGCCGATGCCCGCTCCCACCCGCGAAGCCCTTCACGCCGCCTCCGGCATCCGCGGACGCTGCCCGAGGCGGATCAGCCCCGCGGGGACCCCGGGGCGAAGGCAGAGCCGTCCCCATCCCCATCCCCGTCCCCCCCCAGCACCGCAGGGCTCGGCGACTCACTTCCAGAAGGTCTCGCTGGGGTTGAACTGGGTGACGTTCCCCGACTCGTTCTGCAACGCACAGGCCCCCACGGGTCCCGTCACCGTCACCGTCACCGTCACCGTCCCCCACGGCCCCCCGCCGCGACGCGGCGCCGAGCGGCCCGCCGGGACCGACCTGGCACAGGGGCTTGTTCCGGGGGGCGTCGCAGGACCAGGGCAGCGGGCTCTGGAAGGACGTGCCCAGGTAGTAGAAGGTCCAGGCGAGGATGACGGCGTAGTAGAGGGACACCAGGGAGGACACCAGCAGCATGCCGACGCCGATGCCTGCAGGAGGGAGAAGGGCGCCGCTCGGATCCGTCCCGGAGCCGGAGCCGGAGCCGGGGCGGGCGAGGAAGACGAGGGCGGCCGTACCTTTCAGGAGCGGGCAGCACTTCCAGACGGCGATGGGCCCCGCGGCCCCGTACTGCCCCAGGCTCAGCTCCAGGAGGAAGAGGGGCAGCCCGGCGAGGAGCAGCATGATGAAGTAGGGGATGAGGAAGACTCCTGGCAGGGAGAGAGTGGCGGCGGGTCGGGGAGACGTCCGGCCGGGCACCGCGGCCCGGAGGAGGGGACGGCGGTGGGATGCATCCTGCCGGACACGGCAGGGCCGGCTGGCGGAGCGGCTGGTGCCACCATCCGTGGGCCAGGAGGGGACCAGCCACATGTGTCACCAGGCTGCAGGAGCCACCGGCGCAGCGAGTGYGCCTGTGCTCTGCCCACGGCACCACGAAATCGCGTCTCCTGCCGTTTTGCTGCCTGTCCGACGCATCCCGCAGGCTGCCGCTCCCCGGATGCCGGTGCCCATCCCAGGAGCCGATTGCTCCCGGACGGTGCCCAGCRGTGCCGGGAGGCAGCATCCGTGCGCCGGTGCCCACGGGCAGCGTGGATCCGTGCGGGCGGCAGTGACATCCAGTGGCGAGCGCACTGATTGCCGCGCCAAGCCGGAGCAGCCCTCGCCGCGCCAGGCCGGGGGGATGAGCCCCAAAAGGGGCGTCCCGCGCCCCAAAAAGGGGTGTCTTGTCCCAGCAATCGCCCGGGATGGGGACGCGCGAGGACCCCGGGGGACGCGGCAGGAGACGCGGCGCCCGGGGAGCACCGGGAGGGATGCGCACGGCCTGCGGACAGCCACGGGGCCGGCGCGGAGGCAGCAGGACCTCACGGGTTTCGGGGAGGTTTCCGCGCTCCCACGGCCCCAGCGCACGGGGCGCGTTGCCAGACGAACGCCGGCCCCCGGGCGCCTGCTCCCGCTGCGCCCGCCCGCACTTTGCCCCGGCTCCGAGCGGCGGAGGGTCATTGCTCCTCGCTTGGCCGCCTGCCTGGGCAGGGAAGGGCGGTTTTGCAGCCGCTTCCCGGCGCCTGCCCTCACCTCCTCCGTTGCGGTAGCACAGGTAGGGGAAGCGCCACACGTTGCCCAGCCCCACGCAGTAGCCCAAGCAGGAGAGCAGGAACTCGTGCTTCCCGGACCAGGTGTCCCGCGGTGCGTCGGGCACCGGAGGGCCCGGAGAGGGCTCCGCCGCCAGGCTCTCCGCCTGGAAGATGTTCACCTGTGGAGGGAGGAGAGGTGTCGGCAACCCCTCCGTGCCCGTCCCCTGCAACCGCCGTCAATGTGCCCGGCTCCCAGCATGGGCTTTGAGGCTCTCCCGAAAATCGGCTGCCTCCGGGACACGGCGGGCTGGGGTCAGCGCAGAGCGTCGTGCTCCTGCCCATGAGGTCCAGGTGGACCCGCTCCCTTGGTCCACAAGCCCTCGGTGGGACGGTTTCAGCAGCCTTCGCGGTGGCAGAGCCTCCCACGGCGGCAAGGAAGGGGGGGGACGTGGTGTCCCGCACGCCCACGGCTCGGAGCAGACAGACCCGGGGAGGGGGGACTGGCAGGGCGAGCTGGGCTCCAAGGCGGATGGCCAACCCAGGCTTCCCTCCCGCGGGAGCGTGAGGGGTTGTTCCAGAAAAGCATCCAGTTTCGGCTCAAATAAAAGCAAATCTCAGCGATGCACTGCCTCTCCCCAGGCGCTGGGGGTGCGCGCGCGCGTGTGTGTGTGTGTCCGGCGCTTACGTACCCTGCACAAGCTCTCTTTGCCTTGACCGACACCACCCCCTTCCCGAACAACGGGATGGGTCATCGGGAAAGTATTCCGCAAACCCAAGCCATGTGGGAAAAGTCTCCGGGGGCCTTAGAAACCCTGAAATCCAGCACATTCCTCAGCCTCGGCCCTTCTCACGGGGCTGCGGACACCAGAGCAGCCGGGGTGGAGACGCTGCGTTTGGACGCCGGAGCAGCAGGCCGGTCAGATAGCAGAGCACGCAGCACCAAGAGCATCTCCTGCTGCGACCCTGCGGCCCGGCTRCCCCCTGCCCTCCACCTCCGCTTTCGCTAAGGACAAGCCCTTGGGTCTTGTCTTCCCGAAGCGACGTGACGTATTGCTTAAACTTCTTCCGCCAGCCATGCTGCCTCTCACGACAGCCTCACCCAACCCTCCTGAGGTCCTTCGGCCAAGGCTGGGTCCTGTTTCCCAGCACAGGACAGCACYTTTGCGTGATGGGCCTGAGTTCACGTGCTCTACAAGGAGCTTCTGGGCCACAGGGATGTCTGCTCGTGTGCAAAGTCCACAGGTGGAGCACAGCGTCCTCCACGGACCCGATCCAAGGGGATCTCAGCCTAGGAGTGCCAGCACCTCTGCGAGCTTGCTTCCTCCMGAAACCAGACAGAGCCTCACCGTGCTCCTTCCAGATAAGATACCAGATATCAGCTCTTGATTAGCTGTGGGTCATCGAAATGAACTGCAGATTAGCTGTGCCATGGGTGCTGGCTCGCCCGAGCGGGCTCTGCCTTGCGTCTGGCACTGTATCAAAGCCATCTAGCCTCCAGATAACCTGGTACAAAGACACTTGTTTGCTTACAAGAGCCAGGCCRGGCACAGCGAGCCTCAGCACAGACCCAGCAAGTCCTGATGGACCTGGCTGGCTCTACAATGGCTGTCCCGTGCTCCAAGCGCAGGCTGCAGTCTCCCACCCTCTGGTGCTTCCCACTATCCTGGTCCCACATTGCCCAGAGACGCTCAAGGACCCTCTGGGCGAGTCTCCTGGCCCAGGATACCGCTCTTGCCCTTCTCCTGCAGGGCTGCTGTGAGGTATCTCGTTCACACACCCAAAGCAGCTGGGGGACCTATGAGCCTCCAGACAGGAGCCTGCAAGGCAGATAGCACATTTATCACGTCAGCTGAGCGCTCCGGCGGTCACCCATCGCCAATCATGTTTTATAGGACCGCAGCTGCTTAAAATCTGCAAATGCAAATACCCTGAACATCACATCTGGTCCCACCAACCTGCCAGCTGCCGGCTCAGCGGGATCCGCTCCCAGCGCCCCTGCCCACCCCAAATGCAAGCACCCCAGCCCCACCGCTCGCTGTCGGCCTCGCCACGGGCAGGCTGGGGAAGCGGGGTGGCAACGCAGACCAACACGAGGGCTTCGGCCGAGCCGGCGTCAACCCGGAGGGGTTYACGGCGGTGCCCAAACCTCCGGGCGGGGGGACACTGCGCTCTGCCCCATGCCCGAGGAGACGCCAGGCTCGGGCCGCTCGCTGCAACCTCCAGCAGCCCTGCTAAAAACGCAGCCGCGGGGCGAAGAGCGAGGAGACCTCTGCCCGGCCGCGATGGAGACGGGCACTTCGTGACCCTTGCGCCGCCCCACGGTGCTGGGGTTGCAAGGGCAGCGGAGCCAGGCGGAGACCCGCGGCCTCGCCATCCCCTTGGCGTCAGGGCTCCGAGTTCCCAAGTCCGCTCCTGGCATGCCGCCGGGGGTTTCCTTGGCGGTGCCAGCCACGAGGGAGCCGGGGAGGGAGACCCGGCACCGGGAAGCGGGGGGCACCCGCGGCTCCCCGGCAGCGCAGGCGCGTCCCCGCGGGGGGGGTCCCCGTCCTACCGTGGGCTCTGGCGGCGCGGCGGGGGCCGGGAGCCCCGGCGTGGCGATGCGCCCGGTGCACGGCATTTCCTGCTCGGCGGGAGGGAGGGCCGCGCTCCGCGCGCTCCGCTCACCTGCGCCAGGTGCAGCTCCGCCCCGGGCCTGCCCCGCTCCTGGCATGGGATGCACCGTGCCGGGATTCCCCGGGAGCTTCCCTGGAAGCCGCAGCTTGCACACTGGGGGTTTGCAGCCAGGAGGGACCGGAGGCATCACCCCCTGCCCGGTACGAGTTTCGGAGCCAGGGCTGAGGTCGGATGGCACCCGTGGGTGGGTGCTCGAGCTTGGTGCAAGGTGCGCGCTGGGGAGGTCCCGCTCAGCACCGAGCCTCCGCTGGGACGTGGGACGTCCCCACCTGCGACCCTGCGCRCGAGGGGCAGCCGGGCGCTGCGGCACGGTGAAGCCGGCGGGTCCCCACCTGGCTGCAGGGCAGCGCGAGGAGGGAGCCACGGCGCCAGTCTCCCACCCCAGCGGGTCTGGGGACGTGAGGAAGAGGAGGGAGCGGTGCGGAGGGACTCCCTCACACCGGCGAGCGTCTGTGCTCTCCTGGCCTGTTTGCTGGGAAAGAGCGGTGTTGACAAACGGCACACCGGCTTCTGTCTGTCCCTCAATATTACATGCGTTTTTCRTGGTTGATGCACTGGCCCTGCCTCTCTTTGGCCATTTCCATGACACCGCGTCTGGAACCAGCCTGTTTCTAATCTCTGAACGGAGCAGGTTCCTTGGAAGCAGGAATTATCCCTTCAACCGGGACCATCCCCTGCCACCGCAGTAAGGAAGGGAGAGTGGAGAACGGGGCAGGYTTCTAATCCGGACTCAGCAGAAACAACTATTTTCAACACAAAACACTTCTGCAGGATGGGATTGGGTGTTGAATTGCCCAGTCTTCCACTCGGCTCCTGACTCCCTCAGAAAGGCTATAAACTCACGTCTTTGTGGGGTGACTGCTGTTGAACCTARCTCAAGAGAAAAAGGAAGCTCATCATGGGCGGAAACCAAAGGAAGAAGGAGACACGCCACTCGGTGACTGCGGTCGCCTCCACCTCACGCCATCTGCCAGACCACGCTTGTGGTCCTAGGGCTGTGCAACATCCTAGAGCTTACAACAGAGRCAACCAAAATCAAGCGGTCTCTTCAAAAGAATKGYGTTTCTACAGATGTTTCTGGGTCARGGAACTGATCTGGATTAAAAGTAATTCCACCCAAGAGAGGGGTGGAATGGAAGAGGCGTATTTAACTTTTTTGGTGGTTTTGCTTATGGTACAGCCTTGCAGTTGTCCCAAGGCAAGTGAGGAACCAATRATCAATCCGAGTTGGGAAATCAGTTTTCTCAGAATCCATCACGGTGTCCCATGATACACAAAGCAAGCACGAGGTGGAGGATTAGACGCATCCATCTGTATTTTCTCCTTACAGACTAGATTGCCTAAGATACCCCATAAGATGCTCACAACTGTCTTTTGGAAAAGAGGCCTGCCGATAGGGAGGTCTTGGACACCTTGGTCCAGAAAGAAGGACTGGCATCACGGCATCGCATAGCACATCGCCGTAGAGGGTCAAGACGCGAATCTCTACGGTTTCCAGCTGGCCTAGCATTCCTGGTGCCCGCAGAGCGCGCCAGGCGCTGGACTTGTGCTCGGGCTCCCCAGCTCCCTCCATCCTAGGTAAGACCTTGCGCATCAGCAAGAGGTGGGAGCYGAGCGTCCCGCTGTACGCCTGCCCCCTTATCCACGGCGCGATCAGATCCCTTGTCTCGTGGCTTCGTATCACATGAATTTAAGGTGCAGAAACAAACTTCTCTTAGTTCTGAACGTTGCTCTAGCTCAGAGCTGGTTTCCTAGYTGGGGAAGGCTCGGCTCAGCTGAAAGGCCAGCTGAGCGCGCCTGCAACTCCGACGGTTAGAGGCAGCCTGTTTCCACAGAGGAAATTCCGCTGCGGAAATCGGCAAAGGAGCGAGAATGGGAACCTGCTAGCAAAGACGCTCCAGCCGCGGCTGTCGCAGAGCTGGGCGGAGGTGAGCATTGCTGCAGCTGCAGGAAGCTGGGTTTTCATTGCTGCGCTTCCTTCCAAAAAAAAAGAAAAATCACCTCTCAGGCTTTGGGTTTATTGTGGTCGTTCTGATCTAGCCACAGTCACGCTGCAGGGGAGGAGGCTGGCTTTCCGCTGCAACGGTTTTTAACCCGTGACACACTGGCACGGCCTCACGGAATGAAACAACTGCTCCACCTACTACTGTTTTTCAAAAAAAGAGTGAATAATAATAATAATAATAATAATAACAATAATAATAATAAAGTAGGAGAACTTGAGGGCAGAGATCTGTGAAGCACAGCTCAAGGTTCAAATAAATCACAATGCTGATTTTTTTTTTATTCTTTTAATCCTGTAGGCCCCTTTTCCAATAAAATAGAGAAACGACCCCAAATTTGCTGTCGTTTCCTGATCAGGTCCATAATTTGCCCGTGTCAGGACGGGCACCCTGGGCTGCCAACGCCGGCGGGGTTYGTTTCACCCCACCGGCTCTCTCCGGAGCCGACGAGTCAGTGATTGCCCCCGTTTTTGGTCGGGGTGAGAACGGAGCCGACCTGTTTCTTCTGGACCACCGTGTTTCTTCATGGGTTACGCTGCCACGACCTAAAACCTCCTGAGCCCCTTGTTTGGAGAACCGCGCTGAATACCCCGGCTGGGCCTTTCTTTAGTATAATTATCACGGTTATTGTTATTATTACAATAATTACCCTTATTAGTGTAATTATTTTTGCAAAACGGGGGTATTTTGTCCCTCCGGCGGCCCCGTACGTGGCGCCCTCGGGCCGGCGTAAACGGCCTGTTCTCGTCTCGCCGCCGCTCTCGAAGGAGAGGCGAGATGTCGGTCGCCATCTTGGAAGCGGGCAAACGGCCCGGCTGCCGCTGCTAGGGTGGTGTTTCCTGGGAGGAGAAGGGGGAAGGACGGGGAGGTGGTACGGATGAGCCCACCCCGAAGGGGCTAGAGGCAGCGCGTGAAATCGCGGTGGTGGGGGAAGGAGGCGGCGAGGAGGCGATGCCCGGAGCCAAGATGGCGGCGGCGGCGGCCTCAGCCGGAGGGGGCGGAGCGCTACGGCGGCGCGGCGGGGCCAGCGCAGTTGGCGGGAGCGGGAAGCGGTTGGTGCGCGCTTGGCGCTGAGGAGCCGTTGGGAGACCCGCGCGCCTTGGGGACGCCGCCCGCCGCCATGCACGTCGTCAAGCGCGGTGAGGGCCGGGCGGCAGGGCCGGGGGCGGC